>NC_090650.1:28950114-29042614 GCF_040937935.1 Hyperolius riggenbachi | reverse complement strand
AGGCTGCACTCCCTGTCATGTACAAGCAAGGCCGTATGGCACATACATTTGAAATCGGCGCCGGGAGACTTGGGCGCAGGACACAGCCGGTATATGGCTGATCCTGCTGCTGCGCAAGTCCCGGCCGTGTTAATTACTATTCCCCCTCCAGGCTGCCATGGATGGTGGGGAATGATATAATTCGGCCTCCAGCAATTGCTGGAGGCCGAATGATTGTGTTTTAAAAGCAACTTCGGCTCCGTCTTCTGACAGCACCGACGTTATTCACTGAGCGCTGTGTGATGTGATTCTTATAATAGTCTATGGTGGAGCCGGCTGCACCCAAATCTTCCTGCGCTGAAAAGCTCTGCTCCGCGTACTGCACCTGCTATTGTTGTTTTTCTAGCCACCTCGGTTTTCCTTTAACCCTTTAGCAGCCATTTTATTTATAGGTGTCCAAGTGCTCCAGGCCAATTTATTTTATCACATTTTCTTTATTTCATATTTGTTACATTTCCCTGCTACTAATTAGAACTGCTGTAATGTGTATTTAATGCCACTTGTCACTAGGTGGCAGTGTGAGACAATAACAGTTGACTTCGGCTTTAAAGGGAGCCTAAACTGAGAAGGACGTGGATTTTTCCTTTTAAAATAATACCAGTTGCCTGACTCTCCTGCTGATCCTGTGTCTCTAATGCTTTTAGCCACAGTCCCTGAACGAGCATGCAGATCAGGTGCTCAGACTGAAGTAAGACTGGATTAGCTGCATGCTTGTTTCAGGTGTGTGATTTAGCCACTACCGCAGTCAATGAGATCAGCAGGACTGCCAGGCAACAGGTATTGTTTAAAAGGAAACATCCATATCCCTCTCAGTTTAGGTTCCCTTTAAAGGAAACCAGAAAAGAACGAGGATGAAAAAAGATTTAATACATACCTGGGGCTTCCTCCGGCCCCATCCGCAAGGATCGCTCCCACGCCGCCGTTCTCCGCTCCCTCTATCGCCGGTACCGGGTCCCGTCACTTCCACTGGACACGGCCAGTTGTTCGCGTCCACAGGGACTCCCTCGTCTCGCCGGCGCCTGCTTTACACATGCGCAGTACGGAGGAAGCACACTGCGCTTGCATCGACTGGCCGAAATGATGGAACCCGGCACTGGCAGATAGAGGCAGCGGAGGACGGAGGCGTGGGAGCGCTCCAGGCTGATGGGGCTGGAGGAAGCCCCAGGAATGTATGAATCGAATTTATTCATCTCTGGTTCTCTTTAAGGTTTCTATATTTTCTGCTAGCAGAGAGACATCGAAGCATTCCAAGAATTTACAGCACAACAAGTTCTGCCGACTGAGGTCAAAAGCAGCACACTTATCTCAAACGAGATAATTCCTTTGAAGCTGCTAAGGGGTAAAAGTGAACCTGAAATAAAAATACATTAAAAATGGATACCTCAGTAGAGGGAAGCCTCTGAATAGTCCAGAGACATCCCTGAGCTTTCTTGGGTCCACTGATGAGAAGAACTTGTCAGATATGCTCTTTTGGCCGTGATCCTGTCCGTTTAAGTGTCTGATCATACAGCACATGCACAAGTACTGTCTGCGCATGCCCAGTAGTGCAAAGCCACTCATGCACAGTTTTTACTCCATATGTGCAGCATGGTCGTGATTGTACATGGACGGGAGCCTGGCCACAAAGATTGAAAGGGTCCAGGGCAGCAGGGTTGGGGTCAAGGAGGATATGTGAAGCCTCTGGACCATCCAAAGACTTCATACTATTTAGGTGAAAATGTAACATTATAAAACTACTGATTTTAGTCCATCTTAAAGAGAACCCGAGGTGTGTTTAAAGAATATTATCTGCATTCAGAGGCTGGATCTGCCTATACAGCCCAGCCTCTGTTGCTATCCCAAACCCCACTAAGGTCCCCCTGCACTCTGCAATCCCTCATAAATCACAGCCGTGCTGTGAGGCTGTGTTAACATCTGTAGTGTCAGTCTCAGCTGCTCCCCCGCCTCCTGCATAGCTCCGGTCCCTGCCCCCGTCCCTTCCCTCCAATCAGCAGGGAGGGAAGGGATGCAGGCGGGGACTGGAGTTCTGCAGGAGGCGCAGAGAGCAGCAGACTGACACTATAGAGATAAACACAGCCAGCTCTGACAAGCTGTTTGTCAGCAGCATGGCTGTGATTTATGAGGGATTGCAGAGTGCAGGGGGACCTTAGGGGGGTTTGGGATAGCAACGGAGGCTGGGCTGTATAGGCAGATCCAGCCTCTGTATGCAGATAATATTCTTCAAACCCACCTCGGGTTCTCTTTAAAAGATTGCTTTGTCAACCATAGAATGTGCAGTATAAGCTATACTTGTACTCATTCATGCTTGTACTCTATGTCTATTTAGGAAACACACTTTTCAAGCAGGGACCAGCACAGATGCAGCTTCATTATTATAGGGATAAGTTTTAAGGCTCGTACACACACTTGGCTAAACTTAGTTGTAGCTATGCGCCTCCTCCACATAGCCACAGTACGCATTGTCGGCTACACAGCTGACATGCGTCTGTAGTGCGTCACCCAAAGGGATCGAGCACCGATCCCAGATGGGCAACATCAATCAAAGGTGTGCACGCACCTTTACTGTAAAGACTGGGAGTGGCATACAGTGGGATGCGAAAGTTTGGGTAACGTTAATTGTCATGATTTTCCTGTATAAATTGTTGGTTGTTACGATAAAAAATGTAAGTTAAATAGATCATATAGGAGAGACACACAATGATATTTGAGAAGTGAAATGAAGTTTATTGGATTTACAGAAAGTGTGCAATAATTGTTTAAACAAAATTAGGCAGGTGCATAAGTTTGGGCACCACAAAAAATAAATGGAATTAGCATTTAGTAGATCCTCCTTTTGCAAAAGTTACAGCCTCTAAATGCTTCCTGTAGGTTCCAATGAGAGTCTGCATTCTGCTTGAAGGTATTTTGGACCATTCCTCTTTACAAAACATCTATAGCTCATTCAGGTTTGATGGCTTCCGAGCATGGACAGCTCTCTCTAACTCACACCACAGATTTTCCATTATATTCAGGTCTGGGGACTGAGATGGCCATTCCAGAACATTGTACTTGTTCCTCTGCATGAATGCCTTAGTGGATTTTGAGCAGTGTTTAGGGTCGTTGTCTTGTTGAAAGATCCTGCCCTGGCGCAGCATCAGCTTTGTCACAGATTCCTGGATATAGTCTCCAGAATCTACTGATAATGAGTGGAATCCATGCGTCCTTCAACTTTGACAAGATTTCCAGTCCCTGATGGAACCACCACCATATTTTACTGTAGGTAGCAGGTGTTTTTCTTGGAACGCTGTGTTTTTTCCTCCATGCATAACGCCCCTTGTTATGCCCAAATAACTCCATTTTAGTTTCAGCAGTCCACAACACTATATTCCAAAATGAAGCTGGATTGTCCAAATGTGCTTAGCAGCTCTGTTTGTGCTGTGGGAGGAGAAAAGGCTTCCTCTGCATACAGCATCTCCTTGTGTAAAGTGCACCGAATGGTTGAATGGCAGCAAGATGATGTTGTAGGTCTTTGGTGCTGGTCTGTGGGTTGTCAGTGACTGTTCTCACCATTCCTCGCTTCTGTTTATCTGAGATTTTTCTTGATCTGTCATTTCGAGCCTTAACTTGAACTGAGCCTGTGTTTTTCCATTTCCTCAATATGTTCTGTGGAAACAGACAGCTGAAATCTCTGAGGCAGCTTTCTGTATCCTTACCCTAAACCATGATGGTGAACAATTTTTGTCTTCTGGTCATTTGAGAGTTATTTTGAGACCCCCATGTTACTACTCTTAAGAGAAATTTAAAAAAAAAAAAAAGGAGGAAAACTTACAATTGACCCCCTTAAATACTCTAAATACCCAAATTTATGCACCTACCTAATTTTATTTAGACAATTATTGTGCACTTTCTATAAATGCAATAAACTTAATTTCACTCCTCAAATATCACTGTGTGTTGTGTGTGTGGTGGGGGTGTGGGTGTGTGTGTCTCGAAAACGGCTTAACCGATTTGAACGAAACTTGGTACACAGATCACTTACTACCTGGGATGATATGTTCTGGGGGTCTCGCTTCCTCCCTGCACACCTGGGTGGAGTAACTGTGTGTCAAGGTTACAAAAAGTGGGCGGAGCCAAAACAAATTTCCCTGGGAAAATATAAACTGCAGCCATTCTTACACTGTTAATGGCAGGGTTCTCAAACTTTGCCCAGATGGTCACTGGGTGACTGAGATTAATATTCAGAAAAATGGGTGGAGCCTACAACAGCCACTCAAAATTCACCTGTTAATTTTCAAGGGGAATATTTAAATTGCTGCCATTCTTAACCACTTCGTCCACAGGTCAATAGATATACGTCCTCTGGGACTTCATCTAAGCCACAGGTCAGTAGATATACGTCTTGTAGCAGAAGCAGTGCTGTGCAGGATTGGGCACTGCTCCTGTTCACATTTCTGGCACTATCTGATGCAGGACTAATTGGCGAACGGGAATATATGTTTCCTGAGCTAATGAGATTGATTTTTACTATTAAAAATACTTTTATTTTCTCATTCATAGTGAAAAACACACTCTGTAGCATTATTTCAGAATCAAATATCTTCACCATAAATTGTGACCGGAACATAATCTAAGTTTTGGGATAAGCAGTAAGAATAGCCAAACAAAATGTATGTTTTTTATCTACAGTAGCACTTTTTATTTTTAAACTGGAATTGGTAAAACTGAGAAAAATGTTTTTTCTATTTTTTTCTTTGTTTTCCCATTAAAATTCATAGAAAACAAAATAGTTTGAGGAAAAAAAATAGCATACAATGAAAGCCTAGTTTGTCTTGAAAAAAAACAATATATATTTCATTTCTGTGTCATAAGTAGGGATAAAGTTATTTCTGATTAAATAGGGACATAGCTAAACTGCCAAAACTGCTCTGGTCAATAAGTTGAAAACAAGGTCTGGATGCGAAGTGGTTAACTGTTAATAGCAGATGGCTCAAACCTGGTACCTGGTACAGTTGGTCACTGGGTGACTGGGGTTCAAATTCAGAAAGGGGCGGGGCCACAGCCAATCAGATTTGTTTAATTTCATTGGGGATATACAAATTATCGATCCCAAATACCCCAAAGCTCATAAGCTTGTTAATTGAGTGACTGTATGTCACGGATAGAAAAAGTAGGCGGAACCAACAACTACATTTTTACATGGGAAAATAAAAATTGCAACCATTCTTACACTGTAAATAGCAGGGTTTTTAAACTTGACACAGTTGGCCTCTGGGTGACTAGGATTAATATTCAGAAATGTGGGTGGAGCCTACAACAGCCAATCAAAACTCACCTAATGATTTTCAAGGGGAACATTTACATTGCTACCATTTTTACACTGTTAATGGCAGAGGCCTCACAGCTGACACAGTCAGTCATTGGGTGACTGGGGTCCAAATTCACTAAAGGGGGTGGAGCCACAAACAGCCAATCAGATTTGTTAGATTGATTTAAGACATTCTGTTATTGGCAGGGTTCTCAAACTTGACACAGTTGGTCACTGGATAACTGGATTTAATATTCAGGAAAGTAGGTGGAGCCTTCAACAGCAAATCAAAATTCACCTATTGATTTTCAAGGGTAATATCTATATTGCTGCCATTCTTACACTCTTAATAGCAGAGTCCTCAAATCCGGTACAGTCAGTCACTGGGAGACTGGGGTTTAAATTCTGAAAAGGGGGCAGGCCACCAACAGCTAATCAGATTTGTTTAATTTCAATGGGAAAATGCAAGGACCCCAAAGCTCATAAACGTGGTCATTGAGTGACTGTATGTCAAAGTTAGAAATAGTGGGTGGAGCCAAAATCAACTAACTTTTTACATGGGAAAATATAAACTGCAGCAATTCTTACACGGTTAATGGCAGGGTTCTCAAACTTGACACAGT
The DNA here is from genome assembly GCF_040937935.1 of Hyperolius riggenbachi. Lineage (NCBI taxonomy): Eukaryota > Metazoa > Chordata > Amphibia > Anura > Hyperoliidae > Hyperolius > Hyperolius riggenbachi. The sequence continues at coordinate 29,036,668 of NC_090650.1, read as the reverse complement.
TGGTTACTGGGTGACTGGGATTAATATTCAGAAAAGTGGCTGGTGCCTACAACAGCCAATCAAAATTCACCTATTGACTTTCAAGGGGAATATTGAAACTGCTGCCATTCTTACACTGTTAATGGCAGAGGCCTCAAACCTGCTACAGTCGGTCATTAAGTGACTGGGGTTCAAATTCACTAAAGGGTGGAGCCACAAACAGCCAATGAGATTTCTTTGCGGGATAAACTGCTTCCATTCACACAATTTTGATACCAAGAACCAGAAAGCTCAAAACTTGCTCATTGAGAGACTGTGTGTCAAGATTACAATAGGTGGGTGGAATCAAAAACAGATTTTCCTGGGGAAATGCAAACTGCAGCCCTTCTTCACTGTTAAGGGTAGGGTGCAGCCTAAAAAAGCCAAACAAAATTCACCTGTTGATTTTCAAGGGGAATATTTAAATTGCAGCCATTCTTGCACTGTTAATGGCACAAGCTTCAAACCTGGTACAGTTGGTCATTAGGTCACTGGGGTTAAAATTCCTAAAAGGGGCAGAGCCACAGCCAATCAGATTTGTTTCATTTAACTGGGAAAATACAAATTATTGATGTCAAGGACCCCAATGCTTACAAACTTCATTGAGTGACTGTGTGTCCAGGTTAAAAAAGTGGGCGGAGCCAAAAAAAACAAATTTCACTGGGAAAATATAAACTGCAGCCATTCTTACACTGTTAATGACAGGGTTCTCAAACTTTGTTCAGATGGTCACTGGGTGACTGATTAACAATCAGGGAAGTGGGTGGAGGTTATAATAGCCAATCAAAATTCACCTGTTGATTTTCAAGGGGAATATTTAAATTGCTGCTATTTTTACGCTGTTAAGAGCAGATGCCTCAAACCTGCTACAGTTGGTCATTAGGTTACTGGGGTTCAAATGTTGGAGAGGGACGGAGCCACAAACAGCCTATCTGATTTGTTTAATTTTTATGGGAATATACAAATTATTGATGCCAAAGACCCCAAAGCTCACAAACTTGGTCATTGAGTGTTTGTGTGTTAGGGTTAGAAAAAGTGGGTGGAGCCGACATCAGCCAAATACATACCCAGACAATTCCGGGTCATCAGCTAGTATGATATATTTAACTGACTTTTTTTATCAGAACAACCAACGATTTATACAGGAAAATCATGAAGATTAACAAGGTTGCCCAAACTTTCGCATTCCACTGTGTTAGCATCTTATGTGGTAACAAGAGAAACAAAATAGGGAACCGGGCACCAGCCAGCAGGAAATGCTGCACACACCACCTTTAATACATCCCCAAGGTTCCTGACAGATTATTGCAAAAGCCTGACAGCCGTTTCCCAGATAGAACTGCTTCTGCAGAGGCAACAATAGCTATTGTTGCCTATGAAGAAGCAGTTCTATCTGGGAAACGGCTGTCAGGCTTTTGCAATAATCTGTCAGGAACCTTGGGGATGTATTAAAGGTGTTGTGTGCAGCATTTCCTGCTGGCTGGTGCCCGGTTCCCTATTTTGTTTCTCTTGTTACCACATTATATGCTGAATGATCCAGAGGCACAGCTTCTAACTCCTGCTACCCCCTTGGGTCTGCCCACCAGGGTATCTAGTGCCACTCTACGTGTCTACTCTCTACTGTGTATTAGCATCTTAAAATGGGGTTATATCAAAAAACTAATAAACACGACAAGTCGCTGTACACAGGCACATATGTATAATCCAAACTTAGAAATAACAAAGAACATTCTCTACCTTTTATATACCAAAGGTCCTTCATCTACAAGTCATCTGTAAGACATAACAGGAACATGTTTAAATATGAAGATCTCAGTACTATATAAATACATAATAATATAGTAGGACATTAGACTAAACTATGGTAGGGATTAGACTGTGAGCTCCTCTGAGGACAGTCAGTGACATAACCATGTTTTCTGTAAAGCGCTGAAGATGATGTAGGCGCTATATAAACACAGAATCATTAAATGTCTGCAAGCTTTGAGCCCTCGGCATCAGGGAGGAGCAGAAACTTCCCCTGACAGGAAATAGAAGCAGCTCTAACAAATGAAAGCCATCAGCTGTCAATCATTAACGTGGACCTAAACTCTTGCACAGGACAAAAGGAAAACAGAAATGCACCCTGCATGTATGTAAAAAGTTTAGCCTGTGTAATTCCCCATTTGTGTCTAATCACTAGTTGTAATTTGATCTCCCCCCTGTGTCACATGACTGCCTATGACAGATAAGCCCAATTAAAAGTACAGGCTGTAAACAATATGTCTGCTTCCATAAATCCAGAAGTAGAAACTGTGCAGATTTTAGGATTTGTATCAGCTGTAACACTTTTTTGTTTAAAGGTTATTATGCTGTTGTATATATATATTAGAGCAGAGAGGAGTTCTGAGTTCAGATCCACTTTAACACCAGCTCCATAGTACAGCTTCCAGCTGGTTGATCGGCAGCTAGTAGACTGAACTGTCCAGCACAGCTTTCCCCTCATGGCTCTGAGGAGATTTTCCTGGCATGAATACTCCCCACTGGTATTGCCTGGCTGACATTTGATTGGCTCCCCTGTGTGACTGCATACAGATCTGATGAGCCTACAACCCCATATGATATGGAAGCAGCAGAGTCAGCCTGTCAGAGAGTCGGAGGAGTGCTGGGATATGTAGTCCTTCTCCATACACACCTGAGATCCCGCTCAGTCAGCGCTCTCCTCCGCCTCATGTAAACACAGCTGCGAAGCTCCCTCCAATCACCGCCGTCCAATACAGCTGCCTACTGCTTATTGGACAACGAGGGCCAATCACCTGATGAAAAGGCATCACTACTCGACGCGCGACGCTCGCTGATGACGTCCTGTGTAAGAGGAAACTAGTAATAGGAGCTGGCAGTCGCCGGGGAATGACGTCAGAGGAGTGGAATAATAACCACTGTGGCACAGTGGCAGCTGAGGAGAGGCAGAGAACTGGAGAGAATGATTGTTTTCTTTCCGGAATGTGCTGGTTTGGGCGGCAGGTGGCGCTCCTGAGAACATCCTCAGGGTTTATAGCTGGGGGGAGGGTGGAAATAAAAACAGACACTTACCTGGGGCTTCTACCGGCTCCATTTAGCAGTAATGTCCCACGCTGTCCTCCTCCGATCCACCTCCACCGTTTCCTGCTGCTGGCCCTGGTCCAACGCGGTATCTCAGCTGACTGCGGCTGCGCGCGCCATCGGAAGCTTACTGCGCAGCACAAGAAAACTTCGCATTGCGCCTGCACAGTAAGCTCCCGATGACGGGAACGAGCGCACGCATTATTCGTCTTGTTAGACGAATAATTGGCCAGTGGCGGCGGCGTGGAACTGGTGATTGGAGGAGGACGGCGCGGGACATGACAGCTGCAGGGGGTTGATAGAAGCTCCAGGTAAGTGTCAGATTTAATTTTCACCCCTCCCCCCCAGAGAACCCCTTTAAGGTAGCCATACATCTAGCGATTCTGATTCAATCGACAAAGCGATTGACTTTAGTATGGTTGATCAAAAATCAATTGACTAGTAACACACTACAAACAATGTCCTATGTGATTCACATTCGATTTGACCAATGTGTCTCCATGCTCTGAATGCAAAAATCAATGGAATGACGTGAACAGTAGCTGATATCTTGCATCCTGCTCGAGCGAGTAAGCTGGTCGATAGGAAATCATCCACTTTTCATCGATTGGGAATTCTAGAACACACTCGATACCTTCTTGATTCAATAAAATGATCGAATCATCGATTGCACTACAAAATCGCTAGATGTATGGGCACCTTTAGGGCCCATTCACTCTGGGGAGCTTTCTGGGCGATTTCCGGAGCACTTTGAATCACTGATGATCACTTGCGCTTTGAAAAGCGCTAGGGTAATGTATAGTATATGGCAAGAGTCTCACTGCAGCGATTTCCTACAATTCACAGAAATTGGAAACAAAGTGCATGCAGCGCTTTTTTGTGATTTTGGAGAGGTCGCAGTTCAAATGTCAAAGAACTACGATCGCTCAAATATTGCATTTGTGTTCATTTGAGGAATTTAAAAACAATCACTCTGCAAACCGCTAACGATTTTGCTAGTGTTTTGCGATCCCCAGTGTGAACGGGACACAATGCTGTGAGTTCAGCGGGTTGGACTGTGTCTGTTTCTCCATCTTCTCATTCATTCCTTCGGGGCAGCACGGTGGCATAGTCACCGTAGTGGATAGCACTGCAAATCAAAATAAAAAGCTTTATTGGCTTTATTTAGCATTGCCAAAGCAAAACATTAGCATGGGAGGGGGTGTTTGTGGGGTTATAGGTATGGGTAGGGTATAGGGGGCTGGGGTATATAGTCCATAGGGGTGTGGAGGGTATATGGGGCAGTATAAGGGGTATCATGTTCCTCTCTGTGGCAAGTAGTGGCATTCATGTAATTAAGGCACCAGGAAATTTGGGTGCAGGGCAAAGCCAAAAAGCAGCTCACCCTGCTCCTGCAAAAGTCCCGGCGGTGTTAATTACTATTCCCCCTCCAGGCCACCATGGAGTCTGCAGAAATATGTTATTTGACTTCCAGCTATTACTAGCAGCCGAATTACGCCGTTTTTATAGTAATTTGGGCTCCCAAATTACTGTCTGAGCGCCGCTATACCCATGATTCACATTATGGCCTCGGTGCATGGTGCGGCCAAATTTCCAGAGCCCTTTTCGTCTGTCTCGGAGGTAGTGACATACCAGACCGCTATTTGCGCCGTTGTTTCCTCTTCCCACCAGTAGGATGTAGAGTTTCCTCTCCTCACCTGTGAAAGTGAAATCCAGCATGTTAGTAGAGAGATTTTTTGGAAGTGGGCAGTCCTCACAGGTGCGTATTGGCTGCAGTGTAGCAGGAAGTGGGCCTCATCCTCCAGGACCCCCTGGTCACATTGCCTGCACAGTCTCTCCTCCCGGGGCTTCCATGTCTCTATCTCCAGGCTGCAAGTGCTATATAAATAATAATAATAATAGCCTTGCCTGTCCATAAAGATGGTTATACAATTAGGGTACCCTACATTAGTCAATATTGCAGCCCGATCAACCTTCCGATTTTATAATTTTATCAAATAAAAAGAAAATTGGTGCTGCAACATGGTTGCCTGAAAACCTTTTGATAGATTTCCAGCTGAAATTGATCAAATTAATCAATTGTTAATGCTGGAGAAATCTCATTTGCAAGGGCTCGATCGATTACACAGCAGCAGTGTTTAATATTGCTTAGACCAATCTACACAACAAACCACCGGCCGGTGTCCCCCCCAAGTGTATAGTGTCCTCCTCTGTGCAGGATATTTGGATGTGACATGCATAAAAATGCAGCAGGCTCTATTTTATTTTGCCCTGCGCACGATTCGGAAGCAGCCTATTGATTTCATATAAGTGGACTGATCCCAGCCACACATACAAGGTGGGCTGTCCTCAAAGTAGGCTACAGTGCAAGGCATATGATGCCTAGACATACTAATGGAAGGACATCAATTAGGTACACGCTGACTAGTCTGCTGAAGTTATGATCCGTGATAATACCAGCTGGGTGGTGAATAATAGGACTTTGCAGATTCTGCATGTAATAGCTCACGCCATTGTATTGCGTGGTGCAGGGATAATACCTTGCTCAGCGGATCCAGCTCTATAGAAACCCTGCAGCAAAGCTGGGCAGGTTCTGGGAGCAAGTCAGATCTTATGGGCACCCACTCAGCACTGCGCGGTGCCTAAACTGGATGTTACCATAGACAGTAATGTTAATGATGGCTATAGCGGTGCAGCCCGATTTGCAATAGAAGTACTGTGAATCGTGTTGCGGTAATAGCTGGACCCCGAATTACACCTCCAGCCAGGGCCGAGGCAGGAGAGGCTCCAGCCTCAGGGCGCAGTGTAGGAGGGGGCGCACAACTCACTCAGCTATCATTCCCCTGTTGTGTTTGAAGCAGAGAAATAAGAAAAGGGGATACATGGCAGTGACTGCAAGCCAGAAAACTAGAGATAAGGCTGTTGGGGACCCTGGGGTGCCTGTTAGTCTAATAGCAATCAGTGTGTGACGGCTGGGGTGGGAGGGATGGAGGGGCGCACTTTGGTGTCTCAGCCTTGGGTGCTCGAGGACCTTGTCCCGGGTCTGCCTCCAGCGGTAGTAATTAGGCTATCGGTAGGGGAATATATTTAATACATTCCCCGATATTATCTAGTGGAGGGAGAGCTGGCCCTTGGCTTCTCCCTGCCCCTAAATCGCCAGCAGCCAGACCATAGGTACACCATATGTAGACTTTGGGAGCGCTCCCGTTGTGATGGGTCGGTCACACAGACTGGCCCTACCTCCTCTCTCTGCCTACGTTTTACTTGACACTTCAGACTGTTCAACTCTAGTTTTAGGCAGCTCATGCTGGATGGAGTACATTTGAAATCGGCGCCGGTAGACTTGGGCGCAGGATACAACGGTATATAGCTGATCCTGCTTCTGCACAAGTCCGGGCCGATTTAATTACTATTCCCCCTCCAGGCCGACATGGATAGTGGGGGAATGAAATAATTCGGCTTCCAGCGATTGCTGGAGGCCGAATTATTATGTTTTTAAGCAACCTCGGCTCCGTCTTCTGACGGAGCCGACGTTACTCACTGAGCGCTTCAATAGGAATGATTCCTATTGAAGTCTATGGAGGCGCCGGCTGCGCCCAAATCTAGCAGCGCTGAACAGCACTACTCCGTGCTGGATGTACAAGTACAAGGTGAGGAGCCAGCAATGGATCAGGGCTACACAGGAGGACGGGGTAAGCATCATTAGGATCCGAATTCTTCCCCCTCCTGTGGTAGGTACCTCATAGGGGCACTTTTTTTCCTTACACATATCTTTAAAAGGCATTTTATTGACAAGTTTAAAAATATCACCCAGAGAAAAAGGTAATTGCATTTGGGGCCATGTGTGTGTCTGTGGGAAAATGTGTTTTTGTTTTTTTCACAGAAGCGGATGTAACAGATAGAAAAAATGCTGTGTGCTGCACCACAGTCTGTTTTTTCCTGCATGTGAAAAATGCAGACAAGTGTGTACTAGCCCATTAATTAACATTGGTTCTCAGTTTTCCTGTGCAGAAAACACCCACAAAAACAGGCAAGTGTGGGTGCTGCTTGAGGCCCAGTACATCAGTTCTGTAGCAGATCATCTCACTAGCCATACAATTCTGTCGTGCTGTTCACATCTCTGCGCTGTAACTGATCGTGTTATTCTAAGTCCGCTTCTCCATGGGCAGCAGAAAGTGCTCCAGGCCACTTTCAGACAGGCGGCTGAATTGTGCGTTTGCCAAGGAGTTTAGCCTCTCGTCTGCTGCCCGCCGGTGCAATTTAAATGCAGCCAAATTGCAGCAGTTGTAACACCACACGTGTCAAGCCTTGACACGTGGTGCTGTTACCAGGGCCGGTTCAAGTAACAATTGGGCCCTAGGGCAAGATTAGCCTGGGGGCCCCACAACAGACACCCCTGACCAAAAAGCATCATTAGAGGCCCTTTGTTGCAGCCAAATCTCCCTCCTGGGCCCCTGAGCTGACTGCTGACCCTCCCCCAATCACCTCCCAACTTTAACAGACTCTGCAGAGTCCCTGGGGAGCAACAGTTAAGATGAGGGAGGGACACCTTGGGGGCCCCTACAGGCTCTGGGGCCCTGGGGCAATTGCCCATTTTTTCCTATGGTAGCTCCGGCCCTGGCTGTTACAGGGTGCCAGAGGAACACAACATGGCGAGGTGCTCAGATCTTACTCCGTGGGGGACCGCCTGTAGCGGCCGGTGCAGGAGAGCAGCTGGCAGGCAGTGAATTCACCACTTGTCAGCTTCCATGTGAAAGGGGCCTTACTGCCTGTCAGCTGCTCGTGTCCACCGGCCACTTGATAGTGCTCAGCAAAGGCAGCGTATTTTAATATTATTGGTAGTGAATCAAAGAAAAGGAAGAGACTCTCAGTATATTGGAAAATTGTATACTTACCTTCCGTAATTTTCTTTTCCTGGATCAAACTATGGCGGTATACTACTGGGTTTAGCCCCGCCCCCTAAACCCGGAGGACAGTCCACTACAAAAGCTTGAACCACTCCCCCCTCGCCATTCTCGTAAAAATTATTCCTTGAATGGACAGGGAGGGAGGGATTCTTATGCCGCCATCGTTTGATCCAGGAAAGGAAAATTACGGAAGGTAAGTATACAATTTTCCAATTTCCAGGATCAAACATGGCGGCATACTACTGGAATATAAAAAAAAAAATCACTCACCAGGGGGGGATCTACTCTACTGCAAACATAACTGAAAAATTTATTTCTTGGCTGCAGAAATAACAGATTCTCCAAAACTTAAAGTAGTAAGACAGGCAGGATTGACATAATAATGTGACATGAATGTGTTAACAGAGGACCAGCTAGCTGCCTTGCATATTGTATCAACTGACACCTTAGAGAACGATGCCCAAGAGGCTGCCATTCCCCTGGTGGAATGGGCTCGGATTTCCTTAGGCACTTGCAAACCCCTTAGCTGATAGCACTGCTGAACGATCCTCACTAACCAGGCTGAAATAGTTCTGGAAGATACTGACTGCCCCCTTTTACACCCCTGATGGTTAGTAAACAAGTTTTCTGAAGACCTAAACGGTGCTGTAGCTGCCATATAGGCTTTAAGACATCTTCCTATGTCCAAGGGATGTAAACCTTCATCTGAGGAAAAGGTTGGCAATGCGAGTTCCTGGTTAATATGAAACGAAGTGAAGACTTTCGGTATGTGATAAAGGACCGGTCTAATGACGTCTGGGAAAAACTCCAGCAAATTGCCGTGCATCCCAAGGATTGAAGATCCGACACCCTTTTCGCTGATGCGATGGCCACCAGAAAAACAGCTTTTAATGTAATTTGCTCCACCGAGGCAGATTCCACCGGATGAAATGGACGAGAGGCTAATACCTCCAGAACTAAGGACAAGTCCCACTGCGGGAAGAAAGGCTTCCTTAGAGGACGGATCTTTGTGACTGCTTGTATGAACTGTATGACTATTGGGTGCTGTGCAGATCTTGTCCCGGTCAATGCGGACAAGGCTGATATCTGAACCTTAATTGCGGCTAGGCTCAAGCTCTTCTCCACAGCACATTGCAGAAACTCCAATATATTATGAATTAGTGGAACTCTAGGAATCAAAATCCTTTTCTTTTGAAAAACAGATAAACTTCTCCCAAATCCTATGGTAAGTATTGTTTGTAGTTGGCTTTCTTGACTTTAGCAAAGTTGTGATTACTTGGTCTGAGCACCCCACACTCAAGAATCTTTCAACCTCTCAAGATCCATACCGCTAACCTGAGCTTCTTCAGGTCGGGGTAAAGTAGATCTCCTTGGGTAATCAAATCCGGAATCCGTGGTAGACTGTAAGGTTGAGACACACTGAGGCTCATGGCTAGGGAGAACCAAGGTCTTCTCGGCCAGAAAGGAAGAATAGTTATGATCGTGCATAACTCGGTTGAGACTCTCTGGAGAAACTTTGGTATCAATGGAAACGGAAGGAAAGCGTACCCCAGCTTAAACGTCCAAACTTGAGACAGACAGCCCACACCCGATGACCGGGGATGATGGAATCGAGAGAAGAATCTCGGGAGCTTCGTGTTCTCCGGAGTTGCCCAAAGATCGCACTGCGGCAACCCCCATCTTTTCACTATGTCCCGGAAGATCTTTCTGTTCAAGGACCACTCATGCGGACTGTAAAACTGTCTGCTTAGGTGATCTGCAAGTTGATTCTGGGGACCTGGAATGTAAAATGCAGATAATCCCCTCAAATTCCTTTGGACCCATAACATTATGTGGCTGGTCTCTTGGAGAAGAGTCCGACTTCTGGTTCCCAGTTGCCTGTTTATATAAGACACCGCCATAGTATTGTCTATCCTCAGGAGTACAATCTTGTTCCAGATCTCGTGAGAGAAGGATTTTAGGGCCAGAAAGGTTGCACGAAGTTCTAGCAGGTTTGATGGAACCCTGCGCTGAGAAACATTCCATCTCCTTTGCACACAAGCTCCCTCGCAGTGGGCACCCCATCCTTCCTGACTGGCGTCTGTAGTTATTACTACTGGCTTGTCCTGTACAATCTGATGGGAGTTCTCGAGATGTGTCAGTTCGAGCCACCAAGTCAGGGACTTCATCACATCCTGGGGTAAAATTAGTTTCTGTGACATATCCTCCTTTTTCCAATTTTTTAGGAAATTTTTTTGTAGTCCCCGAAGGTTCCAGTGAGCCCATTTGACCATGGGGATGGTTGCTGATAAAGACTCCAGGATGCTTAAGCACACTGAGGCTGTCAGGTAACTGCGAGAAAAAACCCATCTGATTTTCTGAATTAAAGATAACATTTTTTGATTTGGTAGACATAACCTGTTTTGTGCCGTCATAAATCTTGCTCCCAGGTAGATCATATCCTGGGCAGGGGTCAATTGACTTTTTGAAAAATTTATAATCCATCCGAGAGACTGGAGGAAGTCCAAGACTATACTCTGATGTAGAAGGATTTCCCGGTCCTGGTGTAGCAATAGGACGTCGTCGAGATAATGAAACACTCGGATTCCTCTCAACCTGAGAACTGCAATAGCTGGTAGCAGCACTTTGGAAAAGGTTCGCGGCGCTGTGGATATGCCGAATGGAAGGCACCGGAATTGAAAGTGTTGTCCATTTACCGCGAATCTGAGATATTTTTGAAATCCTTCGGCAATTGGTATATGAAGGTAGGCGTCTTGAAGATCGATTGTACACATCCAGTCTTGAATCTGCACTTGCTTCACAATTGTCTGGAGAGATTCCATCTTGAAATGATGAATATTTATGAACCTGTTGAGGAACTTCAGATCCAGAATCGGCTGCCAACCTCCTGAGGCCTTTGGGACCACGAATAATGGAGAATAGATTCCAGAGAAGTGTTGATGCCCCGGGACTGGGATTATTGCATTGCTTGCCTGAAGAGTATTTACAAAGTCCAGGAGTACCTGCCTCTTTAAGGGTTGAGGAGGAATCTTTGTTGCCACAAATCTTGTACGAGGAGGCTTTCTTTTGAAACTCCAAGAGTGCCCCCTTTGGATGGTTCTCAGTACCCATGGATCTTTCACAGCATCCACCCAGACCGTCCAGAAGAGACCTAATCTGGCACTGACTGGAGATGCCTGGGTGGATATCCCCTCAAAAGGGCTTCTGTCCTTGTTGGGAAGATGAAGAGACTTGCTTTGACTTGCCAGCCTTGAGAAATAAAGACTGAGTCCCCCTCCAATTCCGATTAAAGGGTTTCCCCAGCCTGTACGATCTTGCTTGTTGTAATCTATTTGTGTACGTCTTCTTAGGATGCTGAAAAGATTGTCGAGGTTTCCGATCCTGTGGAATCAACCCCGATTTTCCCCCCATCACTTTGGCAATTGCCTCGTCCATCTCCGGACCGAACAGATGAATACCGTCGAAAGGAATCTTGCACCAGTTATTACGCGAGAAAGGATCCGCCGACCAGGGTTTTAGCCATAAGGCTCTCTTCGCCGTAACATTGTACAGCATGGCTCTTGCAGAAGATCGTATCTATCGCCGCTTCCCCTATATAGTCTCCTGCTAATTTAAGCTCATCTAGCGCCTTTATTATTTCCTGCTTTTCCAGATCCGAGTTGACTGCTGTCTCGATGTTATTCACCCATACCTTCACCGCCTTAGCAAGAGAGGTCAGGGCAATTGCAGGCTTACAGGCCGCACCTGATGCCAGAAAGGCCTTCTTCATATCCAAATCAATTTTCCTATCTAAAGGGTCTTTGAAAAATACTGCATTCTCCTTAGGCAAAGTAACATGTTTAGTGAGCCTCATAATGGAAGCATCTACAATAGGAGCGGAATCCACTAACTTTGAATCCTCCTCACTCAATGGATACAGCTTGGAGAACAGATTACTCAGAGAAGGCTTTTGGTCTATCTTTTTCCACTCAATCATAACCTCCTTTATCACCTTCATTAACGGAAAGGAGTTTGGTTGCGTATTGAGATGGGGATAATATTTATCTTGCTTATCCTCCGATTCCTTGTCCTCTTCCCACTCAATTGCCGATTTAATAGCGGTGAGAAAGGCAGGAACAAGAGCAAAGTCAAATCCAATCGGAGGTGCTTCTGCACCCTGCACTGAACCCTCTTCCTGAGGATGAACTACAGAGGCTGAGGCCGATTGGGATGTGGATAACTTTTGAAATGTGTCTTGAACAGCCTGCTGAATAAAGCTCAACATTTGTTGGTTGTCCGCTTCCTTATCTCTCCCTAACTCCCCAAAGCATAGTTCGCAAACCATTTTGTCCAGCATAGCTGGCTCCCCGCAAGACCAACAGAAAGTCTTGTCCGGCCTCACAGGAGATGGAGAAACAGATTTTTGATGCCTCCTTGAGGCCACGTCACTCGGACGATATCTCTGAGGGGAATAATTCCTAAAATAAAGTCTATCAGGAGATTTTCTCCTATAATAATCAGAAATATATCTTCTGTAGTAAGAGTCCCTTGAGGATTTCCTCCTTGGACTAAGTCTGAAATAGTCTCTTGAGTAAGAGGAAACAGACGAATCTCTTCCTGAAGAACGTCTCTCATGTGAGCGTCTTCTGGGCGATCTTCCACGTGTAGAGTGCAGGTGAGAAGATGTGCCCTCCTTAGACCTTGATCTTGATCGATAGTCTGTTGATAGGGACTGGAGTCCTTTAGACACCCTCTGTCCCTGCAAACCTCCATGCGGACTGTGAAGACATAATAAAAAGAAAAAAAGGCTATGCGTTCACAAAAGTCCGCAATAAGAACTATGGGAGGTCGCTGCACTCTTTTAAAAACCCCAGTGACATCTATAGACAAAGGGATCACCCAGTGAAAAATATAGAAATAAAGGATGCATAGTGCACCCCATACCTGGGATCCTCAGGCGCACTATGGGCTTGCCTATTGAACTCTGCATACATAACAAATGGCCGTAAATGTACCTTCTTCTTCTCCACAGGCAGTAAGCAAAACAGCAATCCATGATAAAATATAGGAAAATGCACTCCTACCTTCGCCCAAAGGCTAATCCGTTTGAAGCTGGTGACACGCTCAGACCTCAGAGGAGACGCAGAACGGATCTCTCCCCCACCGTTGCCGAATGGAAGGCACCGGCTGCTTTCAGCTCGGCTCTCTCCTCCACTGCTGCTCTCAGCTTGCACGCTAGAGACGCCGGAAGAAGCCGCATCCATAGACGTCAGGCGGCCAATCAGGCGCGTCCCGCCTCTCGCGAGACCAGCAAAGCCAATCCAGCGCTCTCTCCTGCTCTTAACCCGATGGTGGCCGGCTACATACTTAGTCTCATTTAGAGACTGTGATGCGCAACTCAAGCTGTGCGGGAGAGGCTGAACCCGCACAGTGTACTGCTCTGAAAAAAGTAGGGGAAAAAAAAACGAGCAGGACTGGGGAAGAAGAAAAAAGTGAACTTGTCCAGACAGAGAGGAAAGGAAAAAAAAAGAATGGCGAGGGGGGGAGTGGTTCAAGCTTTTGTAGTGGAATGTTGTCTGGGTTTAGGGGGCGGGGCTAAACCCAGTAGTATGCCGCCATGTTTGATCCTGGAAAAAGCAAATAGGAGATCCACACTTGAGCACACTACCATGCTCAAAGTAATATCAGGTTTCTGTACAGGAGGATCTATATATGTGATGAAACCACAAAGCAGTATTTTGATTCCAAAGTTCAATATCACACTTTATTGTATCCCAAATTTTTTTTTCAAAAGGTAAAAAACTTTTGTATTTGTCAAAAAAAGTTCTTCATAGTATAAATGTAGAAGATCATTCTACTTTGACAGATAGTAGACACTATGTGCTTTGTTTGATGAAACATTATTTCAGGCAATGACACTAGTCCGTTTCAGGTTGATAACCCTTCATCAGGCCTTTATAAAGCAAAAAAAAAACTTTACAACACAACATCCATAATCTAGGAGAAAAAATATATTGGGGCATCTGCTCCAACCAGACACAGCCCGGCACCAGTCTAATGACTGGCAAGGAGAGAGTGAATCAGCTGCAAACATAGTGAAATTTTGAATAAAAATACTGCTTTGTGGTTTCATCATATATATATATACTGTATATTCCTGCGTATAAGACTACTTTTTAACCCTTGAAAATCTTCTGAAAAGTTGGGGGTCGTCTTATACGCCGGGTGTTATTGATGCCGGGTGATACGCCCTATCCTGTTACCGCCTCTCAGATCTCCCTGCTGAGGGAGCGCAATCTATTCTTCCATACCGCTCTGATAAACAGGTAGACAAGGAGAGCTGACCAGTCTACTTAAAGGACTTACGAGGCCAATTTAAAAAAAAAATAATAAAAAAAGTTAGCTACCTTGCTCAGCTTGTAAGGCACGGAGGACGCCGTCCGCGCCCTCCGTGCCGTTCCGCCTGGTCCCCGCCGCTGCACAGCCCCCCGAACGGTCCCCGACCGCGCGGCCCGGGTCGGGCTCCCCAGCCTGTACCAAGATGTCCGGCGGAACAGGCCGTGGCTGCGCAGTCCGCATAGCCGCTAGTGCGGCTGCGCAGCTCTAAGGCCAACCCCCCGATCCACGCTACTGTTGTGTGGATCGGGGGGTTGGCCTTAGAGCTGCGCAGCCGCACTAGCGGCTATGCGGACTGCGCAGCCGCGGCCAGCTCCGCTGGACATCTTGGTACAGGCTGGGGAGCCCGACCCGGGCCGCGCGGTCGGGGACTGTTCGGGGGGCTGTGCAGCGGCGGGGACCAGGCGGAACGGCACGGAGGGCGCGGACGGCGTCCTCCGTGCCTTACAAGCTGAGCAAGGTAGCTAACTTTTTTTATAATTTTTTTTAGAAATTGGCCTCGTAAGTCCTTTAAGGAGAGTTGACCAATCCAACCAGACATTCACCTATATACTGTTATATACTGGGTAACACATACAGTACAGCACCAGTATCTGTTCATACATAGCACCAGTATATGATTTTTTTATTTTAATTTGGTGTGCTTTGGAAGAGGGTTAGTTTTATACGGCGAGTATATCCCAAACTATGTTTTAACTGGAAAAGTTGGGAGGTCGTCTTATACGCCGGAATATACGGTAGATCCTCCTATACAGAAACCAGCAAAGGTAGTGGACGTGATTTTGTGGTGAAACACCTCCCACTGTGTGATGTCAGCGCCTCACAGCTTTGAGGACCTGACATCACACTGTGGGAGCCTTGTTGCATTGTGGGGAATAACCGCTGCTTCCAACTGCCGAAAAAAACAAACTAAAAAAAATATAGCAGCATCTCCTTCCAGTGACATCACCTGCCAGCAGTAAAAATGTCACCATGTGATAAATGATTGAAAGTAAATCAGGGAGAGTAAAGATTTTACAATGGAAATTAAGCACTTTTTTATTACATTATTTTCGCTGGAGTTGCTCTTTAAAGGGAAGGTCCAAGCAAAATAAAAAAAATGAGTTTCACTTACCTGGAGATTCTACCAGCCCCATGCAGCCATCCTGTGCCCTCGTAGTCACTCACTGCTGCTCCAGTCCCCCGCTGGCAGCTTGCCGACCTCGGAGGTCGACGGGACGCATTGCGTACATTTTTGCGCATTCCCGCTAGTGCAGGAACATTAACACATACATTTTTACGCATTACTGGTTCAATACGTAAAAATGTATGTGTTAATGTTCCTGCACTAGTGGGAATGCGTAAAAATGTACGCAATGCGTCCTGCCTACCTACCTCCGAGGTCGGCAAGCTGCCAGCGGGGGACTGGAGCAGCAGTGAGTGACTACGAGGGCACAGGATGGCTGCATGGGGCTGGTAGAAGCCCCAGGTAAGTGAAACTCATTTTTTTATTTTGCTTGGACCTTCCCTTTAAGCTGCTGCTAGTAACGACCATAGTCACAGGTGTGTAAGTAGCACACCTGTGACTATGTGGTATATATAGATGGATCCATGTAATATGATCCATCTATATATAGTATTCAAAACCTGCTGGTCCTCATACTACATGGAAGTGGTAAAATTGGCCCATCAGAATTGACTTCATGTAGTATGAGAGCCATACCTACACAGTCTATTCTATGGAGCTGAACTCCCCATCAGACAGAAATCTCTGCAAGATGCTGCACACATGCAACAGATCAGTATCTGCAAAAGATCTCTTCCTGCAAAATGCATTCATAGTCTATGAGATCTGCAGATCCTCATACACACCTTGTTTAACAGACATTCATCTGCAGATCAGATCCACCAGGATGGATCTTCAGATCTGCAGATAATTGTCTGATCTGCAGATGAATGTCCGTTAAACAAGGTGTGTATGATGATCTGCAGATCTCATAGACTATGAATGCAATTCGCAGGAACGGATCTTTTGCAGATACTGATCTTTTGTGTCTGTACAGCATCTTTGTGTGCAGCATCTTGCAAAGATGTCTGTCTGATGGGGAGTTCAGCTCCATAGAAAAGACTGTGAAGGTATGGCTCTCATACTACATGGAAGGGGGTAATATTGGTCTGTGATCTTTCATTTTCCAAAGACTTTTATCTGATGTGTGTACACACCTTAAAGCCTGGTATACACTTTCAATTGTGATTGGCCAATCACTGACAAATTTTACCACCTCTATGTAGTATTAGAGTTTACCTACTCAATTTGCTCATAGTTTTCAATATGTGTTGGCCCACATACTACTTGGAGGTAGTAAAATTGGTCAGTGATTGGCCAATCGTAACTGAAAGTGTGTGCCAGGCTTAAAGGGAATCTGAAGTGAAAAACTTGATGAAAAATGAGATCATGATTTGTATGTGTAGTACAGCTAAGAAATAGAACATTAGTAGCAAAGAACAGAGTCTTATATTGTTTCCTGTTCAGGAAGAGTTAATAATCTTCAGTTATCTATGCAAAAGAGCTTCTCCAGGTCAGAGACAGTCCTATTTTCTGAAGCAATTTTGCATCAACGTAACAGTGAGACACAGCTTCATACAAGCGTTTACTGCAGGGGGTTTCAAAGGGTGATTAGCTCTGCTCCGTTTCATACTTTAAAATTCAGTGTGTGGTTTGTAAACTGCAAATATGACACAATGATGCAATGTTCTTAAAAAAAAAAAAATTAAAAAAAAAAGATATATATCTGAAAATAAAAATATTAGACTGTTTCCTTGCTACTAATGTTCTAGTTATTATCCGTACTACACATACAATTCATTATATCATACGTTTTTTTTAGCTTCAGTGTCACTTTAACTATGTTAAATTCTAAAGAGGTAGCGCTCACAGTTTGCATATACCATCCATTTAAATCCAGTCCATAAAACAATAGTATATTATATCTTAAAAAATGCCAAATTGCACTCTCCGTATAGACAGTTCAGCAACAGCCAGTGTGAACCAGTCCTCTCAGTTCCACTTGCACCACTATTGCAACAAACAGCAATCCTTCCTTTTCCTTATGGTCACTTCCCTCCTATATGAACAGGCCAGGACCACACCTTTTTGTGGTTCACTCACCGCAATTTCTGACCCAATCTAGGGTCCACTTATGATGATCAACCTCAATAAAAATAGCGCACATAGCGTGATACTGCTAAAAATTTGTTACAATAAAATTGTTTTGCACTTACATGTCCCAAATCGTATATGAGGCGTAGAGTTTTACAGAACGGGCTCTCCCCCGTATGTTGGCCGGCTGGCAGGTTTCCGTAGCGCGGTGGAAGTGACGTGATTGAGCCTGGATACGGAAACCTGCCAGCCGGCCAACATAAGAGCCGGTTCTGTAAAACTCTCATAAAACATTTTAGCAGTATCGTGCTGTGCGCGCTATTTTTATTTCACTAAACCGTGATATTTCACTAAACCTCTAGATTGTAAGCCTTTGGGCAGGGTCCTCCTCCTTTTGTGTCCTACCTGATCATGCACCTTCATTACTGTGCACCCATGCTATGCATCGGAGTGAACCTAACTTGCCTAATCTCCATGCTCCCCTCCAGTGACTGACTAAGCATTGCCTTGTACTCATACTGTGCTGTGTGATCTGGTTTTCTTGTATTCCTGTATTGTCATATTGCTGTATGTCACCCCTAAATATTGTCTGTAACCTAAACTAATGTCCAGCGCTGCGTAATATGTTGGTGCTTTATAAATACAATAAATAAATAACTCATAGCACGGCTGCGCTAGCGTTTTCGCACCAATCACAAATTTTCTCAATTGCGCGCGAAAATGCAAAAACATGAGCAAAACCGCTAGCGCGGCCGTGCTGAGATATCACGGTTTAGTGAATCAGGCCCTATGTGGGCTATTTTTATTGAGGTTGATCATCATAAGTGGACCAGTGACAAGTATTAGAATAAGAAGAGGGATTTAAGTATATGCAGACTGTGAGCGCTACCTCTTGAGAATTGAATTGTATAGGAGAGGATGCGAACCGGTCTATGCTGATATTATCACAGCTGTGAGCGCATGCCTCTTTTATAAAATTTCACTTTAACTATGTTATATGTAATCCCGATTCTCCCCCCCCCCCCCCACTTGACAAACAGGACGGCATGTGAAGAGAATGAGCCAACAAATCCCCTTTTTATTTAAACAGCATCCAAAGTAAAATCAAACATAACACAGACGGGTACAAGGCAGAGTGTCATGAGGCAAATGAAATAAATCGTTAAAGTAATAAAATGTTTAATCATACGGTTTTGTTTTATTACTATTATTCCATTTTAGGAACAGCATTCATTTGGCCAAACATCTACAGAATCGCCAGCTAATGTATATAAAATGGGAATGTATCAAGTATAGATTATGAAAGTGCAAATAACAAGTCTAGGTTACAGTATTTTTATTTCCATTTTGCATTACAAAATAACCTGTTTACAAAACAGCGTGTCAGATTCAGGATGCCTGGACAGTAAACCAACTACGGTGCCTCAGTTACCTCAGCAGACAAAATGGCCGCACTATGGTTCACAGATGGACTGTTCCCTGGTAAAGTGCTTAGTGTATCCACCGATACAGTCCCCCCAATACTGACACAGTTCAATATTTACGCTCATCCATGTAGTTCTATAGCTATAGCCGCCCCCACCCCATGAAACATTGGATCCAATGCATACTGGCTTCTTTATGAAGAACTACAAAGGCCAATATACCACTAAACTCCATCTTGCCTGGCTCGTCTTTTGGAGGTTATGATTGATCGTTCGTGTTCGTTGGACTTGACGCTCGTTTTTTCAGCTTCCAAAGTCACATGACTTCAAAGGATGTATCAAATACATGTATTCCATCAAAATTCTACCACTCATTGCAATTACTCTTATAATACTTTTCATTTTTCAGGCCCTATTCACAGTGGTCAGTTGTGGTGCAGAATCATTTTTCTTTGTTAGCTGACTGTCCATACATGAGCCTGTACCATACCCAACCCATACAATTACATACTATGAGCCTTTTCACAGTATTGCATTGTAACAGATCTTGTTAGTAGTCTAACTCGCTGAATGCATGCTTTGTATCAAAGTTTATGTCCAGTCTCCATTGCCGTTCACACTCATAACACATAACTCGCGCGTTGCGCAACTGGCCACTGTGAACTTAGCCTCAATCTCGCTCAATATGGGCTTTTAAATATAACAATGAAACAGCCAAAAACGTAAACAAAAGAACATGGGTCATGGCATTTTCAGAAGTCATTTTTATGACTCTTGCTAGTTTCATGTGAGCTACCAATAATGTGATGGAAAATTGAATGTAACCTTTAGGCTAGTGGGACACTAGGCACAAATGCTAGGGATTTTGTCTCTAATGAGTGTATTGTGAATGGCATGTGCTAGATCGAGGTTTACTTCCTCACTGATGTTTTTATTGCTTTTTATTTTACTTCTTGTATGCCTACAAGACACACCCATTCCACAATGCCCTCTGCATAAAAACTGTAAAGTCGAAGCATCCAACCACCAGCCAGTCACTGGATCAGTCCAAAAGCTGAAGCTATGTGTCAAGGGATCCTGAACTAGGAAACTAATTATGCAAGAACATGGGGATTTCTGGGCTGTACATACACAAGGCAAAGCATAGATTGGGGGGGGGGGGGGGGGGGGGGGGGTTAAAGGGACTCCGAGCAGTGCAGAAACTATGGAAAGATGCATATCGTTTTAAAGCTCTCTCTCTTCTCTTTCCGATGAAATAGAAACCACTGCCCTACGCCTTTTAGTTTTCGCTATTTTTGCGATTGAAATTGCCACGGCCGTGATTTCAATCGCGAAAATTGAGAAAACTAAAAGGCGTAGGGTGACGATGTAGGTGTCGCCAGAAAGAGGAGAAAGAGAGCTTTAAAATGATATCCATCTTTCCATAGTTACATTGTATTACACAGGACGACACTTTCCCCAGTGTCAGCAGCTCCATTCAGCAGAAAAAGTCGCCCGGTGTAATACAATGTAACTATGGAAAGATGGATATCATTTTAAAGCTCTCTTTCTCCTCTTTCTGGCGACACCTAAATCGTTGCCCTACGCCTTTTAGTTTTCTCTATTTTCGCGATTGAAATCGCGGCCGCGGCAATTTCAATCGCGAAAATAGCGAAAACTAAAAGGCGTAGGGTGGCGGTTTATATATCATTGGAAAAAGGAGAAAGGGAGCTTTAAAATGATATGCATCTTTCCATAGTTTCTGCACTGCTCGGAGTCCCTTTAAGGGGGAAGAGCAATCCTAAAATGTCAGTTTTGGAGAATATTTCTTTATACGATAAAATTACATAATGACTTGAGCAGCACAGTTAAAAATATTTATAGCAATGGTTAACAGAAGTTTAAAGGAAATCTGAAATGAAAATAAATTTATGATGTAATGATTTGTATGTGTAGTACAGGTAAGGAATAGAACATTAGCAGCAGAGACACAAGTCTAATATTGTTTCCAGTACAGGAAGAGTTAAGAAACTCCAGTTGTTATCTGTGCAAAAGAGCCACTGATCTCTACCACTTTCAAAGTCGCAGAGAGCTCTGTCTTCTGAAGCTTGTTGTTATCTCAACTGTCAGTCATTGTATTTTATTTTTCTCTGCAGAGGACAGTTTAAAAGTTTGCTAGCCAGCTCTGTAAAAGCATTTAGAATGCTGAGTAGTGTGTAAACTGCAAATATTAGAGAATGATGCAATGTTATAAAAAACTATATACCGGTAACTGAAAATAAAAATATGAGAATATTTTCTTTGCTACTAATGTTCTAGTAATTATCCGTACTACACAACATATTCATTATATCATAATTTTTTTTCTCGCTTCAGTGCCTCTTTAATTAAAATCCACCAACAATGTCTGTTATTCCCATAGTATATTTTTAGGAAGGGACATTGTCCTGAAAGGGATTCTGGGTAATGTACACAAAAACAAAACTCCTCTGGTATACCTCGCTTCTTTCTCGTGGACCCATCTGTTACTACCTACCCTGCCCTACTTGTACGATGCCGTCAGACAGGAAGTGTCAGATCTCCCCAACAGGCGCACAGACAGCCATAAAAAAATTGGGGTTACTTTTCCAACATGACAGATAAGTAATTACATCATCAGTGGGGGTAATTACATCATCAGTGGGGTCACCTGCACTAGCTGGGTCACCTGCACTAGATTTCCAAATAATCTTTTCACCAACGAGTTGATTAACAAAAATCTACTTTGTGTACGGGACATAAGTCGCTCGGCTGCACTCAGCAGATGGGATCTAACTGTTCTGCACTACATTAACTTCCAGAATTTTTTCTCAGAATCCACCCTATGACTCACTAAGCATTCTCCAAACCTTAGGACCCTAAACAAGACAGACGTCTATCACTAAATGGGAAAGTGGTACAGAATGCTTCGTAGCTCTGCTCAGCTGTAATGCTGCCTACAAAGAGTTAAATTCTCACCAGTAGGAGGCGTACATGATCTGTGTATAAAAGGAGAGACTGGCTGCGATCCCTCCCAGCTAATACCCATCTCATGGGGAAGGGGGAGGAGTCTGAAGAGCTGTCTGTCCAGTAAAAATGCACATTCAACTCAGCAAGAGATGGAGCTACAAGACCCAGACAGCCAGCTTACATATACTTCAAAAAGCACAGGTGTGCGATGTACAACATTTTGGGCACTGCTAATTAAAGCAAACTTACTATCATATGCATTAAAAGGGGAGGCGCAGCTTAGATGGCTTTCTTACGACAGAACTGACGCACTGTAATGGTAATGCGCACGTGTGAATGCATCCATTGTCAAATCATCATTTCAAGCCAATCAAGTTGTCTCATCCTGGATGCCGATTGGCTACATTGAAAGCTTTCCTGCTCACCTGAGGGGTTTAACGGGAATCAATGCCATACACCTCTCTGCTCACCACCCAAAGCCCTTCTGAACCAACCCTTACCCATAAACTGATTACAGTCTGTGTGAGAGCACTAACTTATTTCATTCTTACATATAAACAAACAAAAAGAAAAACTGGGTAATTCATAAAAAATGGATGAGCACATACTACTTTTTTCTTATACTAAATTACACTTCAGACTAACCTTAAAAGACACCTTTTGCCTTCATGAAGGCAGCTATATTCTGTACTGACCACATGTCCAGTCCATCACTCCCCAAAGCCTTAGATCACTGATGGCCAACCTTGGCACTCCAGCTGTGGTAGAACTAAAAGTCCCATGAGGCATTGCAATACTCTGACAGCTCTAAGCATAACTCGGGGAGCCAGAGGCATGATGGGATTTGTAGTTTTGTCACAGCTGGAGTGCCAAGGTTAGCCATCACTGCCCTAGATCAGGCTCTAGTTCCTAGCAGCCTGCTAGACCACACTTTCCTAAACACTGGTTCAGTTCGCACGACGGCTTACACAGATGGTTCTGAGGAACATCTCTGACACGCCCTACATACCACATAAAATGCATTGATTAAGCCAGTATATATTTATATGTATAGAAAATACTTTGCAATACGCTTGGTTGACTATTGATTGTGAACAGTAGTTTGTCTCTCGCACTGGATTGTGAAATGTGAAACCTCGAAATTGTTGCGATATACAAGATCTAAGATTACTAAGAGAGTTCATCTTACTATCCTATAATACAGCGAGGAACATCACAAAGAGGGATTCACAGCTACAAAACCACCCGGCTGGGTCACTCACACAACTATCGAGTCCTCTATTTCCTATAAGAGCAGATACAACTACCTGCACTAAATGGGCACAGCCATTTTGTCTCCTGGAGCTCTGCTGATAGAGAACAATGGACAAGGGATAGTCTCCAACAAAATGGCCTCCTCCATATTGTGTACACTCAGAGCTCACTGTGAAAGCAAGGCCATGGATGGTTTCGAGAAGGGTGTAAAGCGTATTAAAGCAAGTTTACCTTAGAACAAATAACTATTCTAGGACTCCCTTTATTGTGGCAATTATTTGATCAACGTAAAGGTGGCCACACACGATACAATAAAATGATCCGATTTATCAGCAATTCGATAAAAATGATCGGTTGTTCTGAAAATTCAAAAAAAAATTCCCCCCGAGTGAGAAATACGATAGATTTCTCATTTTTTTCTGTATAAGTTGATCGGAAGGTGTAGATTTTTCTGATCAATTTTTAGGAAAAACAAATGGTGTAGGGTAGATAGTCAATTTATTAATGTATAGACCCAAGCAATTCTTTCAATCTGTTTTTTTAATTGGGGAAAAATTGAACACACGTGTGTGGTACATTGGTCAGATTTTTCAAAATGTTACAATCAAAAAGAAAAATGGATTGTAATTCTTGAATTGAAATGTAAATAATTGTACGGTGTGTGGCCACCTTAAGAAAAGGCACAGTGACGTCTTGTGCAGTAAGATTAAATTGCATTTTTAATCGATTAGAGAGCAGTAAATAAGAGACTGGATTTGTAAACGAGATTCTACAACCACTTTGCCTTTACCACGATTCGACTGCTAATCACAACACGATTGCACATAGTCCATATATATCCAGTGCTTTAATAGTTAATGCTAATGAAGAAACAAACTATAATCAGACACTGGGGCCCCAGGCCTCCGCCTCTGCAGCCAAAGAGAAAAAAACGGGGACATGGCTGAAACCAAACTCTGGAATCACAGATCCAAACATTTTTTTTTTTACATTTAGACATTCTGTATTTTTAGTAAAAAAAAAAATCAAAAGTGCTCTAAAAGTGGGCCTCCCACACAACTGCACCCTTCCAGCAGGTCTGGGGGGAGGAGTTAAGGGGTTATGTGACATCACATTCTGCTTAGCTCTGAAAGCCTAAAAGAGGTGTGTCCGAGACCAAGCTCAGGTCCCTTAACTGTGATGAAAAAAGCAGGTTCGGAAAACGAGTGATGCACGCACAACACTCTTCATTCTGTCATGTGATTATTGATCTTAGAGGAAGAGAGAGTAACAATACAAATTTACACCTTTTAAAACATAAAAAGAAGAATTTTGCTTCGAGCTCAACTGTGATCAGAGTGCTAAAATTCTCCGGAGCGCTAACCTATCGTCAAACACAACCTACAAAGAGGCCGGCACTGGTCACAGCTAAGATGTACAGTCTGGAAGTGTTCAGGCCTACCTGCTGAGCCTGGGAAACGGCTGCTTAGGTGGGCCCTCATGCCACTTTTTTTTGACAGATCTGAAATGAAATCTGACTGTGTATGACCAGCGGAAACCTAATCAGCCACTTACTTCTCCAAAATAAACAAAGGACTGCATTATCTGGAGTAGAATTATTGAGCACTGCAGACAGACCTCATAAGGCATACGTCATTCATTGTGACAATATCTGCCCTTTTGACGTAATAGACACTAACCAGGTTTTCAATTTAATTTCATTTAATTTTGCCACTATTTTTTTCCCTACAGCTTGATACTTTTGCATGTGCAAAGTGCTTAAAAATGATTTTGAGGAAAAGATTAAAAACTGATGACCTAGGTGAAAACTCAGGAGGAAAGATAACTGAAGAAGGGCCGTGATGCTTTTTTTGTTATTCCTTTCACGCAGCTGATTTTTGCTTCCTGGATTTTGTCTGCATGGGAGCTGCCATCTTGCCGGTGATGTCCCAACTACGCACAGAGCAAAGGATAATTCGCAGTCATTTTTAGTTTCCTGTGGTCTGCAGTCACCTCAGCCTGTCAACTGACAGTTTTCGAATGTGTATTTACACCTTTTGTAGCATTACAGGGGACTTTAACTGAGAAGGATATGGATGTTTCCTTTTAAACAATACCAGTTGCTTGGCAGTCCTGCTGATCTCTTTGGCTGCAGTAGTGGCTGAATCACACACCTGAAACAAGCATGCAGCTAATCCAGTATGACTTCAGTCAGAGCGCCTGATCTGCATGCTTGTTGAGGGGCTGTGGCTAAAAGTATTTAGAGACACAGGATCAGCATGAGAGTCAGGCATATCCTTCTCAGTTTAGGTTCTCTTTAAGAATGAGAAATATCATAGCCTGTGCTATTGTCTTTCAAGCATTAGTACGGTATTATTAATTCTAAACTGTGCCTAAAACGTTTTCAAGTAAGACTTGCATTGCTGATTTTGCTCAGTTTTTAAAATACTGTCATATGAGTCACACTGCTCCGTCCATCCTCTCTGTGCGCAGGAGTACAGGTAAGAGCTGCTTAGAGTGAATAACCAGTGCAGGCAAACAAAATACACTGAAAGGAAGACTTTAGAAGTAGTGGGAAAGATGTGCTTCTGGGCCAATCAAATGAACTTCCTGTTGATTTTGATTGGCCCACTTTATAACCCAGCTTCTTGTTTCCTCCACATTCCCTTAGATTGTAAGCTAGCAAGGGCGGAGCTCTCTCACCCTTTTGTGCAAGTTGCTATACATTTCGTACACCATGCTACAATGGTCAGTGTCTATTTTCTGCGTAAACCACTGTCCATCTGTATTAAGCACCCCATGTTGGTTCTTACGCTGTACAGCACCACGGAATATGCTGGCGTTTATAAATCAATAATAATAAAAACTGCATACAATTTACCTGCAAATTACAATTCTCTGCATCTCACTGACCAGGTCTAGTCACAGGTTTAATGTACAAACAATCCCTAATGGACTGGTGGTCTGGATAGTGGTTTAAAGTCGACTTGAATTCTTGCACAGGACAGAAGGAAAACAGAGGAAAGCATCCTGTATGTATTTAGAGAGCTCAGCCTGTCTAATACCCCCTACTTTGTGTCTAATCACAAGTTGTAATTCGATCTCTCCCCTGTGTCACATGAGATGGGAGAGAAGCTCATTTGAAAGCACAGGCTGTTACCAATATGTCTGCTTCCATGAATCAGGAAGTAGAAACACTGGAGATGTATTGCAGAATCTGTATCAACTGTAACAAGGACATGTTTTTATTTAAAGGTGATTATGCTGTTGCTCATCTTTTAGAGCAGAGAGGAAGTTCTGAGTTCAGGGCCGGCTTTAAAGAGGATATGTAATTAAATAATAAGAACCCTGTGGGGGATACTTACTTCGGGAGGGATCCTAAGGGGGCTTCCCCCGTCCTCCTCCGTTGCTTTTCCGGGACCCCCGAATCGCGGCAAGAGAAATATTTACCTACCCTGATCCTGCGCAGGCGCACTAGCTGATCTTCATTCGGGTAAAGGTGGAAATAGCCAAATCTGATCGATCGACTCTACTGCGCAGGCGCGAGTCCTTTTGTCCCTGCGCAGTAGAGCGGATACGATCGGGCTCGGCTATTTCCGAACGAAGAGCCGCTAGTGCGCCTGTGCTGGATCCCGGCGAGGTAAATAAATCCTCGTGTGAATAAGGAGACGCTGTCCCTCCAGATAAAGGTATATCAATTCAAACCAGAGAAGAAGGAGATCCGGGCACCAGCTCTGCAGTAGAGTAACACCTTCATTGCATACACAAAGTGATAGTTAGCCTGACAGCTGTTTCGCAGGCTCCAAGACCCGCTTCTTCAGAGGCAAAATAACGATAGATCATATTTTGCCTCTGAAGAAGCGGGTCTTGGAGCCTGCGAAACAGCTGTCAGGCTAACTATCACTTTGTGTATGGGGATGCAATAAAGGTGTTACTCTACTGCAGAGCTGGTGCCTGGATTTCCTTCCTCTCTGGTTTGAGTAAATAAATCCTCGCTTGTCAAGCTTCTCAGGGGAGCCAGCGCCGGATTCCCTGAAGCTACAGAGGAGGGGGAAGCCTCATTTGGACCCTGAGGCTTCCCCCTAACGAAGCGAGTATCCCCCAGAGGGTTTTCTTCTCTAATTCAGCAAATGCAACTTTTTTTTTTTACTTGCCTAAATACCATCCTACACCCCCTGCCAAAACATTTCAGAAAAACGATGAATAAAGACGAAAACAAAATCAAAGGTTGTACAGAAATGAATTCAGCAGCCTGTCATTCAGGTCCTGTGAGCAGCAAGGGAATACAAGTCACCACTAATAGATGATGGATATTGATGGTTATTTGCTTTTAGAAAAAGTGGTGAGCACTGGGACAACTACAGCGCCATCTAGGGTCCTGCCGGAAGTCACTTGGTTAACTGTCCTGTCAACAGTTCTCTATTTCCCAGACTTTGCACCAAGAAACACTTCCTCTTCATCACAAGGAAGAAGCCCATGCATGGTCACCAATGACCAGACAAGGAAGCAGCTGTCAGGGAGTGGGTGTGAAGCACCGACTGGTTTCGCCAGGCGATAGAAGTATTGTAGATAAGATGGCAATAGGGCACAGGCCATCAGGGAAAATATACAAATGTGCTAAAGTTTAATCTGAGTGTGCCAACCATCAATACTGAGTGTCAGAAGACAATGTTGGTGTTAGTAAGGAACAATCTTACCTCAATGTGTAGGTTAAAGAGTAAATTTACTGGACACCAATACAAACTACGCATTTCTCGGGATTCACCCATTTCTTCAGGTTAACCTGAAGAAGCAGGTGAATCCCGAGAAACGCGTTGTTTATATTGGTGTCCAATAAATCACATTGGGACGCTTCCTCCCACCCACTATAGTCTAGTTCCCCTCTTATGGGTCATCCCTGCAGCGAATAATCAGCGGTTCCAGTGGATGTTTTCAATTGGATTCTGACCCAAGTCCGGAAGAGGACTTTCCATCCAAGTGGAGACAATATGCTCAAAACAGTGGTTGCCTAATAGCAACCTGTGTTTGTAAATAGTATTTGTTGTGGAATAATTTCCCCTTTTCCTGAAAATACTACACTATTGGTGCTCCTGGTCTGTTTCTCTGTCTTTTCGGTCACTGGAGTTGCACCTTGATCTCATAAGACCGGACAAACACATACTACCAACCATCAATGGCCACATATTTCAAGTGGGTTTGAATATTTCCTGTAAGACCCTCCCCCACAAGCACCTTCAGTCTGCTGAAGAAAGTGATCACGTGATCACTTCAGTGTGACCCTCTGAATGGTGGATTAAGGAGGCTTCATCACATAACGATAGAGCTCTGTTAATTACAGTCTGTGTCTAATACTGCCCCCTGCAGTCTCCATGTCTAAGACTCAAAAATGGATGAATAAATTTAAAAAAATGAATGAGGACCTGTATCTAGCCACACCTCTTTAGCAAGTCAAAGTTGACCAAATCTGTGTATTTGAAAAAACACAAAAACTGCAAACTAAAACTAGGCCTACACAGTTTACTGATACAAGTGCAGCTGTTCAGTAAGAGTTCTGCTCTGGCACCGTCAAATCTTTGCCTGACTGCTTGACCCTGCTGTGCCCCTCAAGTGTAAACAAACTCATGGCAGGGGAGCAGCTATGACAGAGACAACCATTTAGCGTCTAGAGCAGCTGTCACCTCTCACTCAGTAACCCCTGCCTGCATTGAGGAATAAAGAGGCTGGCAGCTCCCATGAATCAAACGCATGGAGATTGAAGCTGAGGCAACCGGGTGAAAGGATACTGTGCAATAGTAAAAATGTTATTTAGGTATATACGGTAGACACAGAGCACAGCAAGGTCGGGATCAAGCAGAAGCATTGTGTTCAGGTTTGCTTTGAGCAACCTTCCAAAAATTATATTCAAGTGCCCCCTTCTCGTCAATATTACAGAGTTCCCTTTTGTCATTTTGCCTGCCCGGAATCCTGACTTCATACCTACTTGCCTGTACATGATTAAATAATCCATCTCATCTACAATCACCAATGATCCTAAATACATACATTCCACGTCCACCTTGGCACATACCCTGTTCTCCTGTTCTCTATATATTCCTGGACATCCGTCATGATAAAATTACATCAGTTCATCAAAATCTTCACACTTTAAATCTGACCCAAAACAACTCTCGACTAAAAAAATATATAAGCCCACGACTGTCTTCACCTATCTATCTGAATAAAGTTATGAGTATTCAATTCATAACGGTTTGACCAACCCATGTACTGGAAGAGAGCAGGCCCACTTTGCCTGGAACTGGCCTAGTGTCACAAGAAGAAAACCTTCCCAGCATGCAATGGCATCCACTGATTGGCTCTGCAAGGTCATGTGCAATTTAGTGTAACGGCTCTAGCTTGTTTTTAATGCAAGTTATGCTGAGAAAACTGTATCCTCTGGTTTGCTTTGAGCCGGACACAGCATTTTAAATTAAGTTTAAATTCAGTCCATCTGAATCAGACGAAACGCGGGAAAAGTGAGAACTAGGGAAGCTCATTCTGATTCTAACTCAGAAGCATTGGACCAATCAGAGAACGCAGAATTTTTCCACAAATACCGGACCACTGCGGTAACTGTAGATCAATTTTTTCATTTTCTGCGCTCTCTGATACAAAACATAACTAATAAAATACTCCCCGTAAATCGTAAAAAAACAGAGATCGGAACTTGCGCAGAATCAGAAATGGGCGTATCCGACCATCCCTTGTGAGAACCTCTTTCATTGTTTTTAGCTGTGTATGTCCCTGCTGGACAGACGCCTTCCTTTCACTAAGTTTTCAATTACCTAATACCCGTTTGGTAAAAATATAAAGGGTTGGTAAAATAACGCTTTTGTGGTTTTTTTTTGACGTTTTTCCTGAAATTCACTTAGATTTTCACATATGGGGTAACAGTTCAGAAGTTTACTGAAAAACTGCATGACAATTCACTGAGATTTCTACCTCATGCGGTATTTAATTTGGCATCGTAACGAATTTGCAGTATTTCATATGCAATTTGATGGATTCTTGCAGCGCAGGGAGAATGGATGAAAGATGTGATACAGACAGCATTTTTTTTTTTTATTATACTGTCATGTAAAGTGCAAGTCCAAGCTGCACAAAATTAACATTACATTTATATTATCTAAAAAACATTGGTATCTTAACGACTTTTTAATCACTACATAATAATATTGTGAAATTAGGGAAATGTTTTTATTATTTATTTTCTTACTTTCTTGATTGGTTTAATTAGTTTTCCCCTTTTCTCTGCTCTGTTTCCTCCTTTCCATCACCTTCCGACAGCTTGAGGTTGGAGATACCGAACATCTCACTTGTGTTACCGCATGCTCTCAAGCCGTGATGGCTAACCTTAGCACTCCAGCTGTGGTGGAACTACAAGTCCCATGAGGCATTGCAATACTCTGACAGCTTTAAGTACAATATACTTTATTGACACAAATTCATTAAAAAATTCCAGTAATACTCTCAGTGAAAAGGCTCCTTGTGAATATACAAAATCTTTCAAAACAGGAATATAACAATTTAGTGCAATACAGAACAGGCAATGACATGCTTGTTTCAAGCACAAAGCCCTTCGTCAGGCCCAATGCACAAAGCACTATCTATTGATCCTGGGAAAAATGCATGACAGGAGCATCACGAAACAGGAAAAACATCTGTAGCAACCAGATGTATGTAACACAATCCTGAAGGCCGGTAAAGGGTCAAATCCGCTGCTAGATCAGGAGCACTCCTGGTTGCTACAGATGTTTTTCCTGTTTCGTGATGCTCCTGTCATGCATTTTTCCCAGGATCAATAGATAGTGCTTTGTGCATTGGGCCTGACGAAGGGCATTGTGCCCGAAACAAGCGTGTCGTTGCCTGTTCTGTATTGCACTAAATTGTTATATTCCTGTTTTGGAAGATTTTGTATATTCACAAGGAGCCTTTTCACTGAGAGTATTCCTGGAATTTTTTAATGAATTTGTGTCAAAGTATTTTTGATAATTTTTTTCCTAAAAAAGACTCTGCATGAACGGTTTATGGTCCTTTCTATATATAAAAAGTTTTTGGTGGGTCAAGTGGATGACTCCAAAAAAGGATTAAAAGGTTTTCTTCCTTCCCTATTTAAAAGGAACAAATCCCAATTATATTATACCAGCTTTAAGTATAACTCAGGGAGGCAGAGGCATGATGGGATTTGTAGTTTTGTCACAGCTGGAGTGCCAAAGTTAGCCATTACTGCGTTTAAAGCGGATCCGAGATGAAAAACTAACTATAACAAGTAACTTGTCTATATATCTTTTCTAAAGTTTAGGTAGTTTACACAGCATATCTAGCTGCAAACAGCTTCAACAGTATATGATTATTTATTCCTGTGATACAATGAGGGCAGCCATGTTCTGTTTGTCACACTGTCACAGGCTGAGTGCTAGAGATGCTAGCAGCTTGCCTGCGTGTAAATTTAGTCCCCTCTCCTCCTCCTTCCTCCCCTCTGCCTCTGAAATCAATGGCTAGCAACGTCCTCCTGCCCAGACTGAGCTCCCATAAGCCCTTGCTACAGTGCCAAGGCACAAAAGGAGCTGTGGGCGAGGCTTGTTTAGTTTACAGGGAATTCGAGTATTAAAACAAAACAAAACAAATATTTGGCTTGAGGAATGCCCTATAAACTATATGAAAGGAACACAATTATGCAATGAGTAAAAGTTTATCTCGGATCCACTTTAATCTTTGTGAATTTACATGTATTGAGGTATTTACCTCACTAGTTGGTAACTCTAGTTTCCCATGTGTGAAATTGATATTTTACAAAATGTTTGGGAAAATCAGCTGTTTTCTGCTTTACCGAATGTGGTAAGGCTTTGTGATTTGAAGCCACAGAGAGGACATGAGCTGAGGAAGCTACAGTCCACATGGTGTCTAAGGATCAGGTTCCCACTCGTAAAGAAAATGTACCCATTCCGTACGTTTTCTGCAGCCCAGCAGCGGACATGCAAATGGATCTAATGTGAAAAATGGCTTGTGCTTCCACTTACTTTTACCATAGAGCCCTATGGTGGAAATGTTCCCGCTTTGGATGCGAATGGGAGGAGATAACGGAGTGGAGACAGAACTGTCCACTCCCCTCCAACTTGACAGACCCCTCACAAGTGGGGCCCGCGTCTAAGTTATTACTTTCAACTTGTTGCGCTGGTGTCCCAATCTCAGCTAACTGGCACAGGATCTGCATGGAGGTTGAATGCGTGGGTTT
This sequence comes from Hyperolius riggenbachi, assembly GCF_040937935.1. Classification (NCBI taxonomy): domain Eukaryota; kingdom Metazoa; phylum Chordata; class Amphibia; order Anura; family Hyperoliidae; genus Hyperolius; species Hyperolius riggenbachi. The sequence continues at coordinate 29,004,253 of NC_090650.1, read as the reverse complement.
CCTCCAGACACTCTCCTAAATCCCCCAAAACATGGCTTCTCATAAATTGGCCTTAGACTAGGTTAGGGACCTCTGACTATGATTGGGACATAAGACTGTGAGCTCCTCTGAGGGTCAGTTACTGAAAACAATGTCAGCATTATATAAATCCATAACAATTATGCTTTGTACGTAAGGAACAGAGTAAGGAAGAAACCATTGTCATGTCTGTCCTCACGCCTTGTTTCACATTAGAGCCTTAGGTGTGAAAACGACAAGAAATGATGGGCATTCTACCCAACAAGGACACAACAACCGAAACAACCTGAAAGAGGTTCCAAAGAGGCTGGCAAAACAATGGAAAAACATTGAATACACAATTTACAATGCCTGGAAGTTATAAAAGATATAGGTAACTTCATCAAGTGCTTATCTGGGATACTTTTTTATCTTTTGTTCCTCACTTACTACTGTTCTGATGAACATAAGCTAAGCAAGTCGTCCATATGTATTAAAGCACACCTGAAGGGTGCACAAAGTGTAAAAAAATACAATATTGGGGAGCAGGTACACGTGCCGTGACCGTACTCTGAATTTCAAGGTTGCTTCCTGCACAGCTTTCCAGAAGTTCACCAGAGCAGTGAATGAGCGATTCTGAACTGCGCTTGTGCGGGCTCCAAACTGCACATGCCCAGTGGAAGAAAGCAGTCATGTACTTCTTCATTCTTTAGTGCACGAGTGCTCCCTTTTACTGGGCATGCTCTGTCTGCAACTCGCACATGTGCAGTTCAATCACTCATACAGGCTCTTCCTCCAGATTCTTCCACTGAAGTGCCCAGTCGAATATTAAATGTATGGGAACGGAAAAGACCCTGAAGACAAAAGCAGACCCTGAAGAGATCGAGCAATCTAGCCCACCATGGGCTTAGTTCACATTTTTTTTTCCATTTCAGTTGTCCTTTAAGGCTGGAGTTTCAGGGACATGGTTCAATAAATTACGCTGTACAACAACCATCTGTATTTCAAATGCCAAAACAAATTATCTCCAGTACCTCAAAGATGCCTTAAAAGGAAATCTCACACATCTGGGGGAGGGGTTAATGCCGTGACATTATTCTGCTCAGCACAACAGGCTTGCAAGGGGTGTGTTCAAGACCAGAATAATGGTGCTTAACAGCCCAGCACAGAAGATGGTTTCCCAAAGCAAAGAAAGACATTTGCCAAGCAGTACGCTGATCTTGGCTATGCAGAACCACACGGATCCTGGGAGCAAGACTGTTGTTTTACTTATAATACAGCCACCAATGGAAAGGTAATATAATAGATCTGCCTGGTGTCCGCATTTAAGAAAATAATATTTAGCAGGAACTTCTAGAAAGCTTAAAAGGAGATGTCCCATCTAGGGCAGCTTAAAAATGTAAAATCCCATCAAGGGGGTAAATAAGAGTTACAAGCCAAAAATTTGTTCGTACGAATGAAATCTATCAAGCGCAGTTTCATGTGGCGATTACAAGTCAACTTCCAATAGATCACACTAAACACTGGATAATTTCTTTGGAGAGAAAAAATAAGGCAGTACGAAAAACGGGAGTGACTTCACCGGAAAAAAAAACAAAAAGTTGTGTCGATTCTCACACCGAATTCAATTAGCAACATCAAAGTCGTCTTTCTAAAAATGTAGGTTTCACTGCCGTAGTTAAAACTACTATCAACCATACCGTAAGTGACAATAATAAAAGGAATATCATGATTGGAGTGATACATATATCTGTGTCGAGGGGATAAAACTGAGGTATGACAACACAACAAAGTCTCCTTCAACTATCTATGTAATCTTTAAAAAAAAAGCCAAAAAACAAAATTCAACCCATATCTTCAAGGTAAGTATTAACATACTAAGGCTACATGAAGACTGCATTTTATTTGAGTAAAGAATTCACCTCTACTTGTTTCTTGTTTTTGAAAAAAAAGAGGAAAAAAAGGCAATCAAACTCCATTAGTTAAATGCAGAAAAAAAAGTTTTAAAAGTTCAAGTTGAGTTAAAGGTCTTACGGAAATCCCCAAAACAATCCATCACGTAAAGTGGTCTAAAACTTCAGGTGGTGCCCTGTCGGGGTCCAACCTGACACCATGCACGGGATCCAGATGGGTCCAATGTGTTGCGCTCATACCAAATGTACTTGTTCGACCCATTCTGTGGGAGGATCAGGAGTTCTACTGGAGATGTCCTCAGAGCTGTTCACACTGCTGGTGACTTCATTGGTGTGGTCATCGCTCTGTGACACCGCTTCGGCCTGAGTTTCCGTCTCCTCAGAAGTAATTTCCTCCATTCTGGTCTCTGGGTCTTCGTTAATTAGTGCATCCTGAAAAAGTGCGTGTTCTTCCGCCAGGTTTGGAAGCGGTGGAAGCGGTAGTTCGCTGAGGCTCAGCGGCTGTAAATCGACATCAGTTTCTGAGGCCATAGACGGAATAAGGGCAATGCTCTGAGGGTTGTCGTGAAACCAGGCCATGATGTTTCCCAGGATGTTCTCGTTCATGTTGGGGTCTTGACTAGAAGAATCGAGGTCACTGCTGGATGTTGGAATATCGGTGAAGGAATTAGAATGTATGCGGTCTATTACATATGGGTCGTTACTAGCACCCAGCCTGACGACTAGACTCTCGCCAAGTTCCAGCAGTTCTGAGCTGCTCAGTGCAGACCTTGGGTTCTCGAGACTTATCGGGGAGGGATCGAGTCTCGTGGGAAGAGATGAACCTGTGGCTCCTAGTGAAGATTCGTTATTGAGGAACTGTCTTGTCTCTTCGTCAACATTGAGGCCAGATTCTTGTAAAGACAGCTGTATGGCCAGTAGGATGTTGGGATCATCGTCATCCAAGGAACTCAGGGCCTGCCAATGAGTAAAAGGGATATTACTGTAAATCTGATTTTTATTTTTGAAGTGGGATTATACTGCAGAACAAAAATTCCAAAACTACTCTTAGCTACATAAAAGAACATTTGAAAGGGTTCCCAAGTATTTCCTGCATGTAAAAACACTTATTTTCACCGCAGAGAGCAGGAGAAGCTTGCTCATCTCTGGCTCATCAGCAAATGTAATCATTGCTCACTCTGAACCCATCCCTCTGCTGAATAAACGCATCGCCCTGGCAACAACTGAGTCACTTCAGCAGAAAAGGAAGGGGCAGAGTGAAGACTGTAAACACTAACAACAACAAGATAGGTAAACTAAATAAATAATTTCTCACTGTATGATTTTTCTTTTTATTTTTGTCACTAATTTAGAGTTTCATCCTCTTTTAAGGACTCCATAAAGGCTATATATGTTTCAAGGGAATCCATTAACGTATTATTTATTCAGCTTCACGGTCTTTTCTCTTGGTGATTTTTTAGAAGAAATGACAATAGTGAGGAAAATAACTGGTACTCACCGTAGATGTGCCATGCCTCCTACTACCACGTACCTCCAGGGTTTCTGAAATGAAAAGCGTTTCATATGATAAAACATGGATTCTAGCACTTGCTTTCAGCGAATGTCCATAAAAGCAAACCTGAACCGAAAATAAACTTATGTGACCATGAATTGAATGTGTAGTACAGCTAAGAAATAGAACAACATTAGTAGCAAAAAAAACAAGTCTCATACTGTTTTCCAGTACAGGAAGAGTTAAACATCAGCTGCTATCTGACGAATACAGTCCTGTTTTCTGAAGCACGTAAACAGCCAAGAAGCAGTGAGAGACAGCTTGGGATAAGGTTTTACTGCATGAATGGTAAAAGGGACATTATTTCTGCTTTGTTTTATAGCTTAAAAGACAGAGGGTGGTTTTAAAACTGCAAATGTGACAGTATGATGCAAGGTTAGAAAAAGTTATACAACTGAAAATAAAAATGAGACGGATCTTTGCTACTAAAGTTCTATTCATTATCCTTACTACACATACAACACCAAAAAAGGTCTATGAACGGATTTGTGCTTCTAGCTCAAAACCGTGCTTTGACGGTCTAATGCAGGGCTGGGTAAACTATGGCCCAGGGGTGTATCTGGCCCACCAGTGTTATGAATCCTGCCCACCCATAGAGGGCCGGACTCCAGATTCCTCTGCTCTCTTCCCGCCCTGACAAGTTTTGTGCAGTGTGTATCACAAAGCTGCTCACAACTCTGTAGGGATTGAGGGAGAGACAGGGTTGCCTTCAGGGCATCACAGGTGGGACTGCAGTATGGGGCCCGAGTAAGTCTGGGGCCCGGCTGCAAGTTTGTCACAGAATGTACAGACTTTCAGTGAGTGTGGCTGTGTTCACCTCGGCCGGACGATTCTGCATTGCGATTTTTTTGTGATTTTGCCATGCTTGTGCTTTTCCATTGTCATTTCAGTGAATGAGAATCGCATTGCAATTGCTTGCTGAGAAAATGCTGCATGCAGCACATTTGCGATTTTCGCAAATTGCAAGTGCTGCTCAAGCACTGCAGTGAGATTAATCCCATAGGATTACATGTCTCTGCACTTTGCTGATCGCTGGCTACTTAAAGAGAAACTCCGACCAAAAATTGAACTTTATCCCAATCAGTAGCGGATACCCCCTTTTACATGATAAATCTATTCCTTTTCACAAACAGACCATCAGGGGGCGCTGTATGGCTGATATTGTGGTGAAACCCCTCCCACAAGAAACAAGAAAAGTACGTACTCTTGGCAGTTTCCTGTCTGTGAACCTTGCTGCATTGTGGGAAATAGCTGTTTACAGCTGTTCCCAACTGCCAAAAAAGCATGCAGCAGCTACATCACCTGCCAACAGTAAAAATGTCACCATGTGATAAATGTCAGAATGTAAATCAGGGATTTAAAAGCTTTTACAATGGGCAAACACTGACTAAATCATTTATACATAATTATTGTAAATATGAAGCACTTTTTTAAAACATTATTTTCACTGGTGTTCCTATTTAAATATATATAGAGGAATGCAGGAGGCATGTGGGCTGCTACCGCCCCTGTTCTAATGCAATAGAGACTTCTTCCTGATTAGGACAAAAACAAAGTAATAAGGTGCCTAAAACTGGCCATACACTATTCAGATATCACTCAATTTTGTTTTCTGTCGATATTACAATCCATATTAAGGGCTAAAATTTATCAAGAGATAGATTTCCAATGTTGGTTTTTAGTTGGCTGTAAAATAATTGGGAGGTAGACTAGTTGACGGGACCCGGCAGGAAACACAATTTATAGCAACAAAAAAGAAGTTTGGTAAAGCCCAGCCGTCCGAAGGCAAGGGTCCTGGTGTGCAATTGTAGTTTCTTTCTTACAAATTAGTGCTCGCAACCAAATTAGTCTATATTGAAGGGAGCGGCGCACATCCCTGTACATTGCAGCAACATAAAATGTAACAAGCAGCACCACGTCCCTCCTGTGGCACATGGTAGCTGTTCATACATGTTAGGCCTACAACCAGGTCATGTGATTATGTCTGTAACACGGTCATTGGGCAGAGCTGGGGTGCCTTGAAAACTAGAGAAACAGAAAATACCCAAAGTGCATTCTGTGTGGTCATCGGGGTCCGGAGTGTTGCTCCTCATACTGTGCAGGTCACGGCGGCGTTGTCGGTGTCTTCTCCGGTACTGAAATTCTTCGTATTCCTGTCAATAGGTTCATTCATGGTTAGTAAATCCCATCCAAACCCTAAACAAAGGCCACCCCTAGTGCATATTCTACTAACTAGCTCAGCACTGCCCTGTAAATCTTCCCTCCCCTACAGTATGGGAGTTTTCCATTAGTAGTGAGGGGAGAGTACTAATCCTCACTGTGGCAGCAGCCATGAACCCTCTTATCCTGGACCATCAACGAGTCTGAATTTTTGTTCTCATAATTATTTAGATTTATTGATTTATTAATTATAGATTATTTAGTTACATCCACTGAACAAGCTATTTATATTCACTATTTGTATACTCAGGCTAAAATCTTGGACTCCACTGCATAAGATGATACGTAATAAACTGATGAGTGCAATACGCCTAGGCGAACCTTACAATAGAAGATGGCCGCTGGAGTTACACAACCGGCTATTACACAGAATGAATGTTTCTATTGGTCAAACTAGCAGTGCATCAATTTCGGGAGTGTCTGCCAAGACAAAAGGAGGGGGTGTGGCCTAAGGAGACCCAGAGAGTAAATTTTACCAGCATTTAAAAAGGTGATAACTTCTATATTTAAATGTGCATTGCCTGTCCATTGTTTGACTCCTTGAAGGAACTTTCCTGGCGAAACCAGTCGAGAAAACAGCAGGGAGCATTGCTTTATGGTATTAGAAGTTTGAACGCATTTTAAATTGCAGGAACTTGTTGTGAGTAACTCTTTGGATCTTGCCTTCATCCTTTGAGAGGATAATATATACAAATCTTACCAGGCTACACTTGGAAAGTGCTTTTTTTTCTTTACATACAACTTCTTGGTTATTTGGTGAACATGACAGAGACATTTACTTTACACCGGAGTGGCTACGCAGGAGTCTGTTATGACCTCATAGCTTGAGTCAAGGGTGGTCTTGGTAATCCTTTCTCTCATCATAGGGAGCCTGAAGTCAGAGGGATATGGAGGCTGACATATTTCCTTTTAGTGCCAGTTGCCTGGCAGCACTGCTGATCTTTCTAGTCAGTAGTTTCTGAATCACACACCTGAAAGAGACTCTGTAACAAAAAAATCCTATCGAGGCTTCCCCCATCCTCCTCTGTCCCATGGTGGTCTCGCTGGCGGGACCTTAGCGGGAGCTTACTGCGCAGTACAAAATGTTCCTGTACCGCGCCTGCGCAGTAAACTCCCGCTCGCTCCTGCGTGCGGCCACACTTCTATTCGTGTAGTTAGACGAATAATTACACCGGTGACGGCGGCTGGGAATGGCGCATCAGAAGAGGACGGCGCGGGACATGCCAGCTGCAGGGAGCCGATAGAAGCCCCAGGTAAGTGGCAGTTTTTGTTTTTTTAAAAGCTCAACAGAACTCCTTAAACCTCTTTTACACTATATACTGAAAAACTGATGCATTTTAACTTTCTGTAGCAGTGCATTGTGAAAAAGCTTTCAGTTAAAATGCGTATAGTGTGAACTGAGCCATAGGGAAACATGGGCATTACTTTGAAAATCAGTTGTCCTTTCAGTTACAACTGAGAGCACCTGATATAGTCTAAAAGGCCCCTAAGGGCCCTTTTACACTTAAAGGGGTTCTTTTGCGAAAAAAGTAGGCAGTTAAAAAATGTGACAGTTGACAGGTTTTGGGCCAGTCCATGTTTTTAAGGGAGATTCTCAGGGCTTTCTTTGTTTTCAACAGCATTTCCTGAACAGCAGTTTAACTGCCAAAATAGCAAGATACCAGCCGGCCTCCCTAATCACTTGCACACTATTATGTCAGTTAGAGTTTGCAACTGTTGTTCAGGAAATGCTGTTGAAAACAAAGAAATCCCTGAGAATCCCCCATGAGGAGATGGACTGGCCCAAAACCTGTCATCTGTCACATTTTTTAACTGCCTACTTTTTTCGCGAAAGAACTCCTTTAATGTGTTGAACTTTAATGCATTTTTTTTCTCCATAACAGTGCATTGTGAAAAAAGCATCATTTTTTCAGCGTATGGTATGAAAGAGGCCATAGGGAAACATGGACATTACCATGCACATCAGTTGTCCTTTTAATTACAACAACTGAGATAGTGTGAATGGACCCCTTAGTGGTTCACTATTCTGGAGAGGTGGAAAGTTACCCTAAGACTGTTATAGTGTAAGTGGCAGACTTACCTCTGGAGAAGCAAATCCTAAATACTCCCAGTCCCAGGTTCCTCCGGCGAAACTGTAATAAAACAGAAACTTGCTTAGGACTCAAAGTTGGAAAGACAAGTTAATGGCAAAGCAAACGCGTTCAATATAAAAGAAACATACAATTAAAAACTGAATGTTGGAAAGATGTGCAGTTTCCTAGATAGAAGATGCAAAGCAAATGTTGAGAATGACGTTTTGCTATTTCAGGAGCACCAGAGAGAACATTCTGCAACTCCTCTATAGTCAATTTATATACAGTGCTGTGAAAAAGTACTTGCCACAATTCTTGAATTTTCCATTACTCATAATGCTTACCATAATTGTTTCTTATTTTCCAAACAAATAATATAAGACTAAGAAATCAAAAGGGCATTAAGAAAAAAAAATCTTGGGTACTTATCCGTTAGCCAGGCACATCCGGCAGGTGGCGCTAATTACTATTCCGCCTCCAGGCCGACATGGATAGTAGGGAAAGATGTAACTCTGGTGGAGTTTTGTCGCCACCTGCCGGATGCGCCCGGCTAACGGATAAGTACCAAATCTTGTTTGTTTTAAAAGTAAATAAAAGCTCACCAAAACTCATACCAATAATGTCAAAAAATAAGTGGATAACAGGGAAGTGATGTCATGAGCACTTCCTGTCAGCAGCTGTGTCTCAGAGGCTGGTGCAGAGCAGAGGAGATGAAGGTTCTCTGCTCCTAATCTCCCACAGAAAGCAACCAGGGGTATCGTCATACCCATGGTGGTAAAGAGAACTTGTCACCACTCAGTACTGTCACATGGGGCTCTAACAGCCCCTAGTGGCAAAAGAAAATAAAGCAAAAAAATTAAAGCCACCAATAAAGATTCAGAATCTGATCAGGATCTGAATCCTGATCAGATTCCGGATCCTCCAGAAGCTTTGCCTGTTCCCTCCCACCTTGCTGTTCCAGCGCTGGGGAGACCACCCCTCCCCCACCTTCCCCGATGCTCCTGGCCATGCTTATGTATGAGAATGAGCATGGCCGCCCTGTGCAGTAGCAAGGACTCATTGCTAATGTGCAGGTGCAAGCCACCTGCAGTGTGGCCATGCTGGGCTCTGGGGAATCCCTGGGCTGGAACGGCAAGGAGGGGGATGAGGATGCCTCTGGGGCTTTGGTGGGGTCCTAACAGCAAGGAGGAGGGGGACAGGTAAGCCTCTGCTGGGGTCCTAACAGCAAGGAGGAGGGGGACAGGTAAGCCTCTGGGCTTTGGGGGGTCCTCAAAGCAAGGAGGAGGGGGACAGGCAAGCCTCTGGGGGGGTCCCAACAGCAAGGTGGAAGGAAGACAGGTAAGCCTCTGGGTGGGGGGGGTCCTAACAGCAAGGGGGACAGGTAAGCCTCTGGGGCTTTGGGGGGGGGGGGTCCCCTAACGGCAAGGAGGAGGGGGATAGGTAAGCCTCTGGGGCTTTTGGGGGGGGTCCCCTAACGGCAAGGAGGAGGGGGATAGGTAAGCCTCCGGGGCTTTGGGAAGGGGGGGGGGTGTCCCTAATGGCAAGGAGGACTGGGACAGGTAAGCCTCTGGATTATCCAGAGGCTTTGCTCAACTTAGGTAAGCATCCATTTGTAGCTCTTTTTTCACTACAGGTACACTTGAGATTAATTAAGAGATCCTAGTAATTTTGCTTATTAGTTACACTAATTTATTTTCTGAAGAAGCTGCTTAAAGAAAATAATTTCAGCACTTCTTGTATTGGGATGATAATGGGAGTGCGTTATTGAAATTTTATTCCATCATCACATGGTAGCCCGCAGAATTTCCAAACTCACATCCGCTACTGGGGTTCAGCACCATCAGCTGGGTATTGGCAGCTAACAGTTACCGCTAGTGATCATGGGAAGTGTAGTCTTGTGTCCAATAGAGAGCTAAGACAGGCGGCTGAAATCTGCCACTCCCAACTGCTCTGCTGCTAAGATACAATGATGATGTCATCAGGATATTAAAAGCTATTTTTTACTTTTTTTTTTTTTTTGTAAGGGAACCTGTTTAGTGGAAATCCAGGAATGAGTACAGCAGATTCTCTAGCCTTTATATAAAGTAAGTTGTGTATTTGCAGAAATGAGAGGAGAGGCTTTGCGCGTCTCTCAGTCACAGCAGGGGACGAGTGCGGAGGGAGCGGGGACTATTTTTAGACTGCAGTCCCTGCTGAGAGGAGGCACATGACTGATGAGGCTATTTTAAGCCCCATCAATATGTAATTAATGAGTGCAATGCGACAATCCAAACAACAGATCCAGCAGAGGGCAGATGTACAATGAGACAATGGGGCAAAAATGATCAAAACTTGTTATGCATTACTAAGGGTGCCCATACATTAATCAATACTGTGGCCCGATCCACCTTCCAATTCAATCATTTTATTGAATAGGAAGAAAGTCGGTGCCAGAACATGGTCCGCCCAATCAATCGATTTCTAGCTGAAATCGGTTGAATGGATGAAGAATGGCGTCCTCCACAGCTGCGTTCCCATCAGCGCCAGCCTATATGAGGAGCCAGTAGGTAATGCTGTCCTGGAGAGGAAAGGGTTACATGTGCCACGCCAGTTACCTGCGTCTGGAGGCCTCTGGAGAGTCGGCTGGAGCCACGCCGCGGGCCACGGACGCCAGAAACTCCTGCCGTTTCTGCTGCACCAGACACGCGGCTCGGATGATTTTATGGCGCGGCGTGCGCAGGTAAGGCCTGTTCACCTTCTGAGCCAGATCTTCAGTCACCATTTCTAAGTCCGTCTGTGAGAAACAACAAAACAACGGACATGGGTCAGCTTTACAAATCCTGAGAACCGTCCCATAGATCAAACCTGCTTAAAGAGACACTGAAGCGGAAAAAAAAAAATCATGATACAATGATTTGTATGTGTAGTGCAGCTAACAAATAAAGCTTTAGGAGCAGAGACACAAGTTTAATATTTGTTTCCAGTACAGGAAGCGTTATCTATGCAAATAGCCATTGAGCCCTGTGAGAGCTCTGACTTCTAATTAGGTTATCTCAGCTGTATTGTGTTTTTCTTTTGCAGAAAACAGTTCAGGACAGGTCAAAAGTTCACTGCCTGTTCTGCAAAAACTTTTAGAATGCTGAATAATGTGTAAACTGCAAGTATTAGAGAATGATGCAATGTTATAAAAAAGCTGTATAACTGAAAATAAGAATATGAGAATATTTTTTTTTTATACCAATGTTCTAGTAATTATGCCTACTACACAACCAATTCATGATATCATCACTTTTTTTCCGCTTCAGTGTCTCTTTAAATCAGGGGTAGGGAACCTTTTTGGCCGAGAGAGCCATAAACACAACATATTTTAAAATGAAATTCTGTGAGAGCCATACAATATGTTTAAAACTAAATACAAGGTAATGTGTACATTTTATGCAAAACAAACACTTTTTAAAGTACAATAAGTGTCTGCATTCTTTAATAACGTTGTTATGCAGTTGCTAATGGTTAGCAACTGCATAACATTATTAAAAAGAATTCAGATACTTATTGTTTACCATTAGCACCTGATAAATAAAGTACTTCTTACCCTGAATTAATGGGACTTCTGGAGCTGCATGGCAGACAATTTCCCCACAAGTGCAATCTCATTGGCAGACAATTTCCCCACAAATGCAATCTCATTGGCAGACAATTTCCCCACAAATGCAATCTCATTGGCAGACGATTTCCCCACAAATGCAATCTCATTGGCAGACGATTTCCCCACAAATGCAATCTCATTGGCAGACGATTTCCCCACAAATGCAATCTCATTGGCAGACAATTTCCCCACAAATGCAATCTCATTGGCAGACAATTTCCCCACAAGTGCAATCTCATTGGCAGACAATTTCCCCACAAATGCCTATCCTATCTCATTGGCAGACGATTTCCCCACAAATGCAATCTCATTGGCAGACAATTTCCCCACAAATGCAATCTCATTGGCAGACAATTTCCCCACAAATGCAATCTCATTGGCAGACAATTTCCCCACAAATGCAATCTCATTGGCAGACAATTTCCCCACAAATGCAATCTCATTGGCAGACGATTTCCCCACAAATGCCTATCCTATCTCATTGGCAGACGATTTCCCCACAAATGCAATCTCATTGGCAGACGATTTCCCCACAAATGCAATCTCATTGGCAGACGATTTCCCCACAAATGCAATCTCATTGGCAGACAATTTCCCCACAAATGCCTATCCTATCTCATTGGCAGACGATTTCCCCACAAATGCAATCTCATTGGCAGACGATTTCCCCACAAATGCAATCTCATTGGCAGACGATTTCCCCACAAATGCAATCTCATTGGCAGACAATTTCCCCACAAATGCCTATCCTATCTCATTGGCAGACGATTTCCCCACAAATGCAATCTCATTGGCAGACGATTTCCCCACAAATGAATTTACCAGACTGGAGTGACCTCCTGGACCTGTCCTGGAGTGACTGCGGCGGCTCCTGCGGCGGCGGCGGCGACGGCTGCTGCTGGCTTGTGCGCTCCGGAGCAGTACCTATGGGTGCGGCTGCCTCCGGGTCGCACGTCGTGGGGTCGGCTCCTCCCCCCGCCAAGCTGCCTCAGTTCCCGCCGGCTGCGCCAATGTGTCACACGTAACGTGTGACATCACACAGGCAGCGCCAGCATCAGCGCAATTACAAAGACCCGGCATGGAGGAGGGGGGCGGGGCGGCGGCGCAGATTACCGGCATGGAGGAGGGGGGCGGGGCGGCGGCGCAGATTACAGCGGGGCAGATTACTAAACACAGGCTCTCTGGCCGCTCTGTCACCCGTCTTTTAGCGAGCCAGAGAGCCATACGCAGGCATGAAAAGAGCCATATATGGCTCGCGAGCCATAGGTTCCCGACCCCTGCTTTAAATAGTTCTGTTATAACATTCCTAAAGGATACCCGAGGTGACATGATGGGATAAACGTGTATGCACAGTGCCCAGCACATAAATAACTAGGCTGTGTTCTTTTTCTCTGCCTGAAAGACTAAAGCCTGGTATACACCATGCAATTTCCCATCAGATAGATGGGTTGAATAATTTCTGACAGGTCCAATCTGATTTCTGATCATTTTTCTGATCGATTTGCATAGAAGTGATCACACAATCGATCAGAAAAACGATCGAAATCTGATCGGATCTGTCAGAAATTATCTATCGACCCATCTATCTGATAGGAAATTGCATGCGGTGTACCAGGCATTAAACATCAGGTATGTAAGTGTCAGTTCCTGCCTGAGTCAGGACTGTGTCAGGCTACAGAAGTTACAACTATAGAACACTTTCCTAGCACAAAATGGCTTCTGAGAGCAGGAAAGAGCTAAAAAGGTTCAATAGTTCATAGATTTTAGCTCTGGCATACTTCAATGAATGTGTCATTGAGCAAAAACAATAAAACAGTAAAAACTGAAAAAGTAGCTTTAAATAAAATATAAAACTATGGAATATCTTAAAAAGTCATTTTTAGGAGACGGAGGATAGATACAATTGTTTATTTCATTCGTTTATTTTCACCTCATGTGTCCTTTAACCCTCTGGGCAATACAATTACATCGCCCAGGAGGGGGCGCAGCACTTTTAAATTTTTTTTTTATTTTTTAAATCATGTAGCGAGCCCTGGGCTCGCTACATGATAGCCGCTGCGCAGCGGCATCCCCCCCACCCACTCCGATCGCCTTCGGCGATCAGAGTAAGCAGCAATTCCCGTTCGGGATTTCCTGCTGGGCTTCCCCGGTCGTCATGGCGACGGGGCGGAATGACGTCATGGACGTCGTGACGTCAGAGGGAGTCCCGATCCACCCCTCAGCGCTGCCTGGCACTGATTGGCCAGGCTGCGCGGCACGGCGAGTAGCGGTGGATCGGCGGCGATCGGAAGTTACATGCAGCTAGCAAAGTGCTAGCTGCGTGTAACAAAAAACAAATTATGCAAATCGGCCCACCAGGGCCTGAGAACTCCTCCTGCGCGACATACCCCGAGCTCAGCTCGGGATTATCGCCCAGGAGGTTAAAAGGGCCCTGTAGTGACATATAGTAGTAGAACGCAGTAAATTACTCAGGATACTCACTTACATACATCAGAAACACCTCCTATATCTATATATTGCCGTATCTTGTTAAGTAGCCCTGCCCTCCCAGTGATGCTTAGCCTAGGCTGATTTGCTATGTGGAATACGCCTCCTAGAGTATTCTGGGTGACCAGGTATTATTTGTACTGGCTACAGAACGCTCAGAAAATGAACACTCCGCAGATCTGCACCTGACAGGACTAACGATGTCACCACCAGGGATAAATTGCAGAAAGTAAATCAGACAAAGGAAAGATTTTACAATGGGCAAACACTGACTAAATAATCTATAAATGATTACAGGTAGTCCCCGACTTACGAACGGCAGTGTTTCCATGGGAACAAGCCCAACATTTTTTTCTTCAAATTGGACTTGCAGTTATTGAGAACATCGATTTTAAAAATGTGAAAAAAACTTGTACAAACAGGTACAGAGGACAGAGGTGACACAGAGGGGGACACTGGAGGCACAGAGGAGGCACAGGGGACAGAGATGGCACAGTGTTCTGACTTAAGAACAGATTCAGGTTAAGAACGAACCTACACTCCCTATCTCGTTTGTTAACTGGGTACTACCTGTATTATAAAAAAAAAAAAAGCAATTTTATTTATTACGTTATTGTCACTACAGTCCCAATGTGAGAGACATATAAAGGCAGATATATTTATTTCCTTTTAAACAATGCCAGTTGCCTGGCTGTTCTGCTGATCCTCTGCCTCTAATACTTTTAGCATAGACCCTGAACAAGCGTGCAGAGATGTTTGACTGAAATGTGACTGGGTTAGCTGCATGCTTGTTTCAGGTGTGTCAGTCACACACGACTACTTTATCCTTTAACCCTTTAGCAGCCAATTTATTTAGAGGATTGCGAGTGCTCCAGGCCAATTTATTTTAACACTTTTTTTTTTATTACTTAAAGGACCACTATTGCGAAAAAAGCAGGCAGTTAAAATCTGACAGAACCGACAGGTTTTGGGCCAGTCCATCTCCTCATGAGGAATTCGCAGGCAGGAGTCACACCTGTCGGCTTTCGTGCGCGTTTTCTACTCAGAAAAACTGATTGCAACTGAAAACTCGTGTTAATCGACGGGCTGGGTCATACTGAATGCAGATTTTGCGTGCAGAAAAAAGACTGACTTCTTGCGCAATTTGTCAGTTTTCTCTATAAATTACATTAGCTGTTGTAAGGTAGAGGTCACACTTGTCTTTCAGTTTTCTGAAAAGTGTAGAAACGGAAAGACAAGTGTGACCCCTGCCCTGAGGGTTTTCTTTGTTTTCAACAGCATTTCCTGAACAGCAGTTTAACTGCTAAAATAGTAAGATAGCAGCCAGCCTCCCTACTCACTTCACACGATTATGGCCTCAATTCACTAAGATTCTCTCCTGTCTTTGATAACTTTTCTAGAGTGATCATCATGGTGATGAGGCATGTAGTATTCAGGAAACATTTTACCTCAGGCAAACCTAAAGTTAACTCTTCTGTCTTTAAGTTAACTCTTCAATCCTTAAAATAACTCCAGAATTCTAAAGTTAAAGACAGGCTGTTAATTAACTGTGTGTGAAAATAACAACAGAGGAGGTAACTTAAGGAATGAAGAGATAAGATAACTCTCTCACTGTGTGGTGGCAAGTTTACTCTTGCCTTATTATCTCCAGTATGATCTTAGTGAATTGAGGCCAAAATTTGTCAGTTCGACTCTGCAACTGCTGTTCAGGAAATGCTGTTAAAAACAAAGAAAACCATGAGAATTCCCCATGAGGAGATGTTGGTTCAGTCAGATTTTTTTGTTTTAATAGTTTTTATTAGATTTTATAAGGCAAGATGTATACAAAAACTAAACACTCATTCAGTAACAGTCAGGAAAGGTAATGAACAAGAACAAATTATTGTCAAATATGGAATTAGACAATGGTTAACAAACATTTAAAGAACAATATATCTAAAGGGAGTTTATGTTATTGAAACATTATAAACAGTAACACTAGATGAAATGAATAACTATGAATAGAACACAACTAATTTAGTGTTATTTCTGAAAAGGATTTGCTAATGTTCGCAAAGATTTAAACAAAATACCTCTCACCCATTCAATGGACCAATATTTTGGCTGGGCGAAAGCTTATTTTGTTAGATTACAAAAAGTAGCTAGTAGAACCTGACTCCTAGCGGAGGCAGGAATGGGCTGCGGATATAATCCGCCTCAAGTGCTCAAGGAGGTAAGGTATATGAAATTAAAAGGGGCTTCAGAGGCAAGGAGTATAGAGACAGGAAGGGGAAGTAAAGAGAAGAAAGTGAAGAAAGTGAGATGGTTTTGTCAGATTTTAACTGTGTACTTTTATTGCGATAGTGGTCCCTTTATTGTTAAGGGATAGTGGTCCCTTAATTGTTACATTTCCATGCTTCTAATTAGTGGTGCTGTCATGTATTTTAATGGCCACTTGTCACTAGGGGGCAGTGTGAGACAATAATAGAGGACTTCTGCTTTCAGTTTCTATATGTTCTGCTAGTAGAGAGAGAGATCAAAGCATTCAAACAGCACGAGTTCTGCCGACTGAGGTCAAAAGCAGTACACTTATCTCAAACGAGATAACTCTATTGAAGCTGGTAATGAGCTAAATACAAAACCTGGTCAGAGGCTCCTCACCTGCATTAGTTCAAAGATTTCCTTTTTTGTGCTTTTGGGTTCCAGGAAGAATCCGTAGGGATAAGAACACTTGAGGATGCGCCTGGTCTTGAGCAGCTCTTGTACGGCGTCTTCTATAAAGGTGGTGTCAGGATAGGTGCCCTCAGCTGGAAGGGAGAGAGACCGTGTTCAGTACGTCACATTACTAGGTAATGCCTAATGATGTTGATCCAGGGATTTTATCTGATTGCCATCTGGAGTCCGGAAGGAATTTTTCCCTTTTGGGGCTAATTGGACCATGACTTGTAAGGGTTTTTTCGCCTTCCTCTGGATCAACAGGGATATGGGAGGGAGCAGGCTGGTGTTGTACTTTGTACTGGTTGAACTCGAAGGACGTATGTCTTTTTTCATCCAAAATAACTATGTAACTATGTAACATTATACTGCTTGGTGCCTGATGAAGTGGACAGGTCTGCTTTGATGGTGTTAAGCCATACACACACAGTAGACTGCCATCACCTGATACAATCATTCATGATCCAGAGGTACACACCTAGCCACTCACTCCGCTCTTTCAATGAACTTCGCCTGACCACGCCCGCATCACCCAACCCCATGCACGCCTCCAGGACTTCTCAAGAGCTGCTCCAACACTATGGAACTCCCTACCTTCCCCATTAGGGTTTCCCCCTCCTTCAACATCTTCAAGAAGACCCTCAAAACTCACCTTTTTACTCTGGCCTACCACCCCTCACTAGTGCTCTAAACCCGCAGCGGAACTCTCGTCCCCTACCCTTCGTGTCCCTACCTCTCCCTCTAGACTTCAAGCCTTTGGGCAGGGTCCTCCTCCTTTTGTGTACTACCTGATCATGCACCTCCATTTACTGTGCACCCATGCTATGCATCTGAGTGAACTGGATTTGCCTAATCTCCATGCTCGCTGATATAATACAGATGCTGTGACTCCTACTGTATTTTGCCTGAGGAAGCGGGATGTATGGCCCGTGAAACGCGTTGCATTGTTTTTTGGAGTTCCGAATAAATTGTTGACTGTCTGAATCGCAGTCCTTGCCTGTGTCTGTTTGGAGGGGGTAAGACCACCGCTGCCTCCTCGGTTTAACCAGTTGGTTTTTTAAGTTCATTTAATTACCTTTTGTTCTTTTGGCGCCTCTGTATCTTGTACACTATATTGAGTCCACACTGCGTGGAGGGTTGTTACCCTATCTTCCTGTCTACAGAGAGCGACTTTTTATTCCTGAGTGGGGTCAGGATTGTTCTCCCCACCTGCCTATACAATGGTTGCCTATTGGTAACCCTGGTTTGTAAGTATCCCTTTAACTTCTCATTTATTTGTTGTCCCCAAGACGCATTACAC
The DNA here is from genome assembly GCF_040937935.1 of Hyperolius riggenbachi. NCBI lineage: Eukaryota > Metazoa > Chordata > Amphibia > Anura > Hyperoliidae > Hyperolius > Hyperolius riggenbachi. Next base: position 28,986,393 of record NC_090650.1, on the reverse strand, counting down.
TATTGGGGCTCTTGGTGTCCCTCTGCTTTACATTCTCCATTATCTCCTCTTTATAGGCAGAACCTAATGCTCCTCCTCCCCTCCTGCAGGTTAGAACAGGATGCTTGTCCTCTATATAGTAAAAAAAAAAAAAAAAGAAGTTTTATTTAAGAGAACCTGAACTCAGAACTTCCTCTCTGCTCTAAAAGATAAGCGGCAGCATAATAACTTTTAAAGAAAATCATGTTACAGCTTTGTTACAAATTCTGCAATAAATCTACAGTGTGTCTACTTCCTGCTTTTATGGAAGCAGACATAGGCTTAACATCCTATGTTTACAAATCAGCTGCTCTGCTGTGGCAGTCAGCTGACAAAGCTGAGAGATCAAATTACAGTTGTGAGTTGTCACAGATGAGGGGGAATTAGCCAGGCTAAACTCTCTAAATACATACAGGGTGCATTTCTCTCTGTTTTCCTTCTGCCCTTAAAGTGGATCTGAGATGAACTTTTACTCATTGCATAATTGTGTTCCTTCCATATAGTTTATAGGGCATTCCTCAAGCCAAATACTTTTTTTGTTTTGTTTTAATACTCTAATTCCCTATAAACTAAACAAGTCACGCCCACAGGGTCTCCAAAACGCCAGGGCACTCATGTAGCAAGGGCTTATGGGAGCTCAGTCTGGGCAGGAGGAGGAGGATACTAGCCAGAGATTTTAGAGGCGGAGGGGAGGAGGGGAGTGAATTTTTCACAGGCTGAGGAGTGGAGATGCAGTTTCAGATTACCTGTGTAATGATTACAAACAGAACATGGCTGCCCTCATTGTATCACAGGAATAATTCATCATAAACTGTTGAAGCTGTATGCAGCCAGAGTTGCTGTGTAAACTATCTAAAGTTTAGATAAGATATGTAGACAAGTTACTTGTTATACTTAATTTTTCATCTCTAACAAAGTTATTTTCACTTCCTCTTTAAAATGGATCCGAGAGGAACTTTTGCTCATTGCATAATTGTGTTCCTTTCCTATTGTTTATAGGGTATTCCTCAAGCCAAATACTTTTTTGTTTTTATTTTAATACTTTAATTCCCTATAAACTAAACAAGCCTTGCCCACAGTTTTTCAGAGAGCCTTGGCAGTAGCAAGGGCTCATGGGAGCTCATTCTGGGCAGGAGGAGGGGGAGGTATTACAAGCCAGAGATTTCAGAGGCAGAGGGTAGGAGGGAGGAGGAGGAAGGGGGGGATTATTATTATTATTTTTTTTTTTTTTTACAGAAGATGCTGATAAGCTTGCCTGTTTGTAATGTTTACAAACAACATTGCTGCTGTCATTGTATCACAAGAAGAAATATTCATATTCTATTGAAGCTGTTTGCAGCTAGATTTGCTGTGTAAACTATCTAAACTTTAGATAAGATATATAGACAAGTTACTTGTTATAGTTAGTTTTTCATCTCGGATCCACTTTAAGCACACCATAAGGAGGCGTACACCTGGCGCATGCCATACATGATATGAGGCCTTGTGATTCCTGCTTGCTGTTAGGTACAGTTTTAGTAGCCTGTGTCGCTGGGCTTGGTATGATAAATGCAATGAGCTGTTCCTGCAAAATGCATTCATAGTTATGATATTTGCAGATCACATACACACCTTGTTTAATGGACATCCATCTGCAGATCAGATACACCAGGATGGATCTTCAGATCTGCAGATAATTGTCTGATCTGCAGATGAATGTCCGTTAAACAAGGTGTGTATGAGATCTGCAGATATCATAGACTATGAATGCAATTTGCAGATACTGCTCTGTTGCATGTGTACAGCATCTTTGTGTCCAGCATCTTGCAAAGATTTTTATCTGATGGGGAGTTCAGCTCCATAGAATAGACTGCGTAGAGTATCCTCTCATAGTACATGGAAGGGGGTAACATTGGTCTGTGATCTTTCATTTTCCAAAGACTTTTATCTGATGTGTGTACCTAGCTTAATAAGATAATCCTGCCAAACCATCTCTGGCCCATCAGACTAATCACGCACTGTAGCACCTCACCAGGGCAGGAATACTAAGGGCCAGTTCACACTGGGTGCTTTGGTAGCGTTTTGCTGACCGCCAGCGATCACGGATTACTCTGTCCAGCATGTATTTAGAGAGTTTAGCCTGTGCACTTATCTCAGTTTTCCTTCTGTCCTGTGCAAGAGTTCAGGTCCTCTTAAAAAAAAAATGTTTGCAATGGTGCTTGGTTCCCTTTAAACAGCAGAGAGGTCACAAAGATTCTGCACAGAGCAAAGTTCTGCTGTACATAATGAGATGCGCAGTATTAAAAGGGATTTTTAATAAACTCTTGGCAGAAAGTTTACACTGCAATCAGGCTGTGCTATAAATAAAGATTAGAAGAGCAAAATAATGAGATTCCTGGCTGAGCCGCGTATGCTTCACATAGAGCTGTCGTCATTGTCGGTACTCACTCTCACTGAGAGCCCTACTCAGCTGCTCCATCTTCTCTTTGGCTGATTTGATGAGACGCTGTTCCAACTAGGGAGAGAGAGAGGCAGAGAGAGAGAGAGAGAGAGAGAGATAGAGAGAGAGAGAGAGAGAGAGAGAGAGAGAGAGAGAGGAGGGGGAAGGAGAGGAAAGGGAAAAAGAGGGGAGGGGGAAGGAGGAGCAAGAGAGAGGGAGAGAGAGAGAGGAGGGGGAAGGAGAGGAAAGGGAAAAAGAGGGGAGAGGAAAGGGAAAAAGAGGGGAGGGGAAAGGAGGAGCAAGAGAGAGGGAGAGAGAGAGGAGGGGGAAGGAGGAGCAAGAGAGAGGGAGAGAGAGAGAGGAGGGGGAAGGAGGAGCGAGAGAGAGGGAGGGAGAGAGAGAGAGAGGGAGGGAGAGAGAGAGAGGGGGAGGGAGGAAGAGAGGTAGGGAGGAAGAGAGGTAGGGAGGAAGAGAGGTAGGGAGGGAGAGAGGGAGGGAGGAAGAGAGGGAGGGAGGAAGAGAGGGAGGGAGGGAGGGAGAGAGAGTGGGGGGGGGGGAGAGAGAGAGGGAGGGAGAGAGAGAGGGAGGGAGGGAGAGAGAGAGAGAGAGAGAGAGAGGGAGGGAGAGAGAGAGGCAGAGAGAGAGAGAGGAAGAGATAGCGAAGGGGGGAAGAAGAGGAAAAGAGGGAAGGGAGGAGACAGAGAGAGTAAGAGCAAGTGAGAGTGAGGAAAAGAAGTAGAGGATGGAGGGAAAATGAGAGAGAGGGTGAAAAAGGGGAAAGGAGACGAGGGGAGGGAGGGGAAGGTAGGAGACAGAGAGAGTGAGAGCAAGTGAGAGTGAGGGGGAGGAAGGGAAAAGAAGTGGAGGAAGGCGGGAAGGAGAAAGGAGGGGGGGGGGGGAAGAGGAGAGAAAAGAGGGGAGGGAAAATGAGGGGGAGGGAGGAGGGAAAATGAGGGGGAGGGAGGAGGGAAAATGAGGGGATGGGAGGCGAAAGAGGAGGAAGGGGAGGGGTAGATGAAGGGGGGGGGGATAAAGGGGGGGAGGGGGAGATGAAGGGAAGGAAGGGGGGAGATAAAGGGGGGGAGGGGGAGATAAAGGGAAGGAAGGGAGGGAGAGGGAGGGAAGGAAAAAAGAGAGGGGGCATGACAGCCGTCAGTTGAACATCATTTTAAATTATTTATGCAATAAGTACAGTGAAAAAAAAGGTTTTCAAATCAAAATTCCTGCTTTTATAAAGTCAGTTACACAAAATGAAGTCCAGACGCACACGCACACACAATTCAGGTTACAGCGCCTGTCAATTTATTAAATGTCGTTAGAGCTATTAGTTTAGCAAAACTCGCAAGAGTCTCCCCTTTAGCACCTCCAATCTACTCAATCGTATTTTAAGGCAAAAGTATTGTGGCAACTCTAGTAAAAATATTGCTAATTACATGACTGCTGGCACCCTTTGCCTGGAACTCTGGGTGTAGAAGCCGGTAAATGACCGTACCAGGGATATCTGTATATATTTGGGTACTAGGCCAGTGATACAGAGCTAACCTCTGACCCAGATGCCTAACATCCTGCCATTGTGTGTACTGCTGACGGCTGATGCTCAGGTACCCCCCAGATTGCTCATGTGGGTGATAGGATGACCCCATGTAATGTACGCTTACCCGGTAGCTGTGCTCGTGGTTTTTAAACCTGGTGTAGTAGTGCATAAACCTGTCCAGCTCCTGGAATCTCTTATGCTTCTTCTCTGCCTGCAAATAAAGGAAAACAAACAATAAAATACATGTTCCCAATTACTGCCAGTATTACTTTACTTATAGGTTTCTTATTTGGATGGATTCCTTCTGGCGCAGACCTTAATGTATGAGACGTAAGAGTCACTCCATAAGCCAAGTGGACCTGAACTCTTGCACAGGACAGAAGGAAATCATAAAGAAATACACCCTGTGTGTAATTAGAGAGTTTAGCCTGTCTAATTCCAACTCATCTGTGCCTAATCACAAGTTGTAATTTGATCTGTCAGCTAATTTGTAAACAGGACGTTAACCCTATGCCTGCTTCCATAAAAGCAACTGTGGAACTGAGAAGGAATGTACTAGCACTCAACGCGGTCTCCATTGATGACGCTGATGTCTCCAGGGTACACAGTGCCCTGTTCCTAAGTACTACCATCACAGATCACTTGAGATGGCGCATGAACACCACCATGGCCCAAAAGAAGGCCTAGAAGTGGCTGTTCTTCCTGAGGCAACTGACAAAGTTTAGAATGCCGTGGGAGCTACTGATCAGGATCTACACGCCCCCTGCTGAATCCGTCCTCTGTTCCTGGTTCAAAGGGGAGAATGCAAGGGACAGGCACAAACTCCAGAGAGTAATCGGTGCCGCAGAGAAGATCATTGGGTCATCCCTGCCTCTCCTGGACCTCCACCACACATCCAGAATGAGGTCCAGGGCCAACAGGATTACACACGACCCCTCCCCCCCTGGCAGTCGCTTCTTAAACCTCCTTCCATCAGGTTTGCGCTACAGGACCATCTACACCAAAGCCTCCAGGGACAGGAACACTTTCTTCCCAGAGCCAGTAATAAAACAGCAGGCTCATCACACCTCAGTGGGAATGTCTGTAGGTTTCCCAGTCCGAGAATAGCTGGTCTGGCTTGTTCTGGTTCCATCTCCGATTCGAGTACAGAGCATACACGGTCCAACGCTAATCCTCGCTCCAGAGGCGGAGGAAGAGGAGTAGAGCGGTTTATCAGAGGCGTACAGCCCAGCAGACAACAGACCAGTGTGCATAATATGGCGGATTACCACCAGTGACAGCAAGAGACACAGAGGGCAGAGCAGTCATGCAAGTAATGACTTCCATCTCTGATTTATTGTGGGAAGCCGCGTTTGAATTATTGTCTGTAGGCTTTGAGATGATAGCTAAAAGCCATTTTCTGAGTGGCACAATAAGAAGCTCCAGGGATCGTTGTAATCCTTGTTTTCTCCAGGCTGGAGTATAAAGAGCTGCATGTGAGACTTTCGGATTATGTGCCACTTAGATGATAAAACATTTACAAAGACTCCTCTTATGAGTCAATTACAGTCTATCTGATCCAAGGGTCGCTTCACACGATATTTCACTTTGTGATAGAGGACAGAGAGTGACATTGCCTAACATTGTGTTATTCTCCATGGGACTGCTGCTTAAGGTGAGAGGAATATGGAATCTGCCATATTTGTTCATTTAAAGTGTACCTGGGATGGTGATTGTAAGAAAAATTACACATGCCTGGGGCTTCCTCCAGCCTGATCGCTCCCTCGTAGTCATCGGTCGCCTTCCAATTCTTCTGCAATTGGCCCCGGTCCAGAGCCAACTACGCACCCGCATCCAGTCCGCGTGTGCGCTCCCGTCGGCAGGAGCATTCTGCGCCTACGTGGTACTACTGTGCAGGTGAAGGATGTCCCCGGCAACAGGAGCGAGACAGGAGAGCGTGTTCGGCTGGACTGCACCTGTAATGACTGGCCCACGACTGGACGACTTACCGAGGGCCAGCTATGGACGAACTGAGAGGCGACAGAGAACTACGAGGGTGCGATCAGGCCAGAGGGGGCTGGAGGAAGCCCCATGTATGTATATTTTTTCTTGCAATTACCATCTCAGGTACACTTGAAAAGAAAAAACCAATACAAAAAATGCTCAGTGAGCTTTTGGAATATGATTTGTCTCCCTGATCAATGCCTGCCACACGGCTCAGCTCAATACCACTGGTTCGAAGGTGCCGATGTTTGTAAGTCCACGTGTCCTGCAGCCGTTTCCGGGGTCTGCCCTACCGGTTTCGTCACACAGTGACTCATCAGGGGCATCAGATGGGGAACCAGGGAAACTGGAGCACACAAAGGGAGAGTCTGCCAGTGGCCACCCAACGGGGAAGAGCCTGTATAAACTACTGTGCCCCTTTTAAGCAAGTCATCTCATGTAAGTGCAATGGCCTTTTATTCATATTAAGGTTTTACAGTGTTATGCTAGGACAAGCTTTTCATTTTGAGGTATTGAAATGCCATTGGAGCCTTTATGTGGCTATCTGATCTAGTGCTGCAATCTGTGGTCTGTGGAGGTAAAATGCATCTTATTGTGAGGTGGAAGGAGATTGATGTAACGCCCCAAAGAAGTTGTCTAACCTAGTATAGTGGGTCTAATAGGATGGGGAGTATCATGTGACTGGGCGTGGTGGTGGCGGCTTTCCTGGAATAGGAACAGTGAACGTCATAGAAGGAGAAGATTGTCTGATCGCCTATAGGAGGAGTGACATTCTTAAAGGACAACTGAAGCGAGAGTGATATGGAGGCTGCCATAGTTACTTCCTTTGAAGTAATACCAGTTGCCTGGCTATCTGCCTCGAAACTTTTAGCCACAAACCCTTAACAGGCATGCAGCAGATCTGGGGTTTCTGACATCATTGTCAGATCTGACAAGATTAGCTGCATGCTTGTTTTTGGTGTTACTTAGACACTACTGCAGCCAAATAGATCAGCCGTGGCTTCCAGGCAACTGGTATTGTTTAACTGGAAATAAATATGGCAGCCACCATATTCTTCACATTACACTTGTCCTTTGACTTTGTGTGGTATTGAGTGTAAGAAGGCGCACCATTAACAAAAAAAGTGGGAGAACTTTGAATGCTAGCACACTCTAGTGAATCACCAAGCCCACCAATAACTGCATTAACGTTCCACACCCCGCCCACCTCACCTCTACTGTCATTTCTTTAGACTGCTCCTCCACCTGGTTGATGACCTCGTAGCGAGTGCAGCGGTAATAACCACCCGTTGAAGAGCTGTGCTTCTTCCACTCTTCCAGGCAAATCCAGCAGAAGTCATACTTGCACTAAAGGGAAGAATGAACAGAGTATGTAGAGCGAAATATGTTCTTCTGCTGTCACCTTCACTTAACCCAACAGGTCCTTATAGAGCAAAACTCACAAATACATCCAACTCCAAACATTCCAGCTTTCAAACGCACCCAGAAAACACACATTTATCAGACTTGCATACAATAACCTAGGAGAGTCCACTTTCAGCCTCCAGCTGAGTATAGTTCACTCACACCCCTGGATGGAAACCTTCTGTATTCCCCACCTATTGTTTCCTCCCTTTTCCTTTAGATTGTAAGCTTGCAAGGGCAGGGCTCTCTCCCTTTTGTGTTTTGTAAAATGCTTTGTTAGTGACCATACAATTGTCACAACCAGGGCCGGATTTATTACAAGGCACTGTAGGCTTGTGTCAACAGGCGGCTCTTGTATTAGAGGTGGACGGCTCACTGGCTGTCCCATAGTTCCCCGTTCTCTTTCTCCCTCCAACCCCTCCCCTCATTCATACCAGCAGCAGTTTCCTCCCTCTACAGCGGCGCGTATGAGATGCTAACCAACTACATGCACTCCTGCGCTGACATCACTTTTCAGCAGCGCTCCCGGCGCCCTCTCCATGGTTACAGCGGCATCACTCTGTTTTAAGTCCAGCACGTACCAACGCGTCACATGACACCACTGTAATCATGGAGAGGATGGTGGAGGCGCTACTGAAGAGTGACATCAGTGCTGGAGCGTATGGAGCCGGCGAGCAATCAGCAGTTTAAAATAGTCAGATAACACGATCTGCAAACTGCCTGAGTGCAAAGCAAAGCCCCCACCCCAGCATAGCAAAGCCCCCCCAGCCCAGCATAGCAAAGCCCCCCAGCACAGCATAGCAAAGTCCCCAAGCCCAGCAAAGCAAAGTCCCCAAGCCCAGAAAAGCCCCCACCTCAGCATAGCAAAGCCCCCCAGCCCAGCAAAGTAAAGCCACAAAGCATAGCAAAGCCCTTAGCCCAGCAAAGCATAGCCCTCAACCCCAGCATATCAAAGCCCCCCAGCCCAGCATAGCAAAGCCACCCAGTCCAGCATAGCAAAGTCCCCAGCCCAGTATAGCAAAGCCCCCAGCCCAGCATATCAAAGCCCCCAGCCCAGCATATCAAAGCCACCCAGCCCAGCATAGCAAAGCCACCCAGCCCAGCATAGCAAAGCCACCCAGCCCAGCATAGCAAAGCCCCCAGACCAGCATAGCAAAGCCCCCAGACCAGCATAGCAAAGCCCCCAGAACAGCATAGCAAAGCCCCCAGACCAGCATAGCAAAGTCCCCAGAACAGCATAGCAAAGCCCCCAGAACAGCATAGCAAAGCCTCCAGACCAGCATAGCAAAGCCCGCAGCCCAGCATAGCATAGCCCCCAGCCCAGCATAGCAAAGCCCCCAGCCCAGCATAGCAAAGCCCCCAGCCCAGCATAGCAAAGCCCCCAGCATAGCAAAGCCCCCAGCCCAGCATAGCAAAGCCCCCAGCCCAGCATAGCAAAGTCCCCAGCCCAGCATAGCAAAGCCCCCAGCCCAGCATAGCAAAGCCCCCAGCCCAGCAAAGCAAAGCCCCGCAGCCCAGCATAGCAAAGCCTGCAGCTCAGCGTAGCAAAGCCCCCAGCCCAGCATAGCAAAGTCCCGCAGCCCAGCATAGCAAAGCCCCGCAGCCCAGCATAGCAAAGCCTCGCAGCCCAGCATAGCAAAGCCCAGCAGCCTAGCATAGCAAAGTCCCCAGCCCAGCATAGCAAAGCCCAGCATAGCAAAGCCCCGCAGCCCAGCCCAGCATAGCAAAGCCCCCCAGCCCAGCAAAGCAAAGCCCCGCAGCCCAGCCCAGCATACCAAAGCCCCCCAGCCCAGCAAAGCAAAGCCCCGCAGCCCAGCATAGCAAAGCCTGCAGCTCAGCGTAGTAAAGCCCTGCAGCCCAGCATAGCAAAGTCCTGCAGCTCAGCGTAGCAAAGCCCCGCAGCCCAGCATAGCAAAGTCCTCAGCATAGCAAAGCCCTGCAGCCCAGCATAGCAAAGCCCTGCAGCCCAGCATAGCAAAGACCCGCAGCCTAGCATAGCAAAGCCCCCAGCCCAGCATAGCAAAGCCCGCAGCCCAGCAAAGCAAAGCCCGCAGCCCAGCAAAGCAAAGCCCCTAGCCCAGCATAGCAAAGCCCCCAGCCAAGCATAGCAAAGCCCCCAGCCAAGCATAGCAAAGCCCCCAGCCCAGCATAGCAAAGCCCCCAGCCCAGCATAGCAAAGCCCCCAGCCCAGCATAGCAAAGCCCCCAGCCCAGCATAACAAAGCCCCCAGCCCAGCATAACAAAGCCCCCAGCCCAGCATAGCAAAGCCCCCATTCCTACATAAGATGTACGATCTTCTTGGATTTGCACTATAATAATCTATTACCATGTTTGATATCTATGCCCCTAAAAAGTCCAAAGACCTACTTTTCTTCTATTAAATGATTTTGAGGGCACCCGGACACACTCACATCAGATGCTCGCTCACCTTGGCACACTGCATGTGATTACAGCCCTCGTTCTTCTGGATGGGAGACTTGCAATTGGCGCAGGTTTTGGAGTTTGTCAATAACCACAGGCAGTTGGCGGCATCCTCGAAAGCCTCGCTGACGCCAACAACTGCAGAACATTGTAGAAGAGGGGTCAGTGATTGGTATACACAGTTATAAACTGCTTAAACTGCTGTGTTGCTTGGAAAACATGATAAACATTTTATTGTTAATTATGAAAAATGATGTATGAATTAACGCACACTTACTATTTGTACCACTAGGTGGAGCGCTATGCAATCTTAAAGTCTAAACATAATCTGAAGTAAAGGGCACCAGAGGTGAAAATAAATAAATGAAATAAACAATTGCATCCATCTTCCTTCTCCTAAAAATGATTTTTTTTAAGATATTCCACAGTTTTATTTTATGTTTGAATCTACTTTTTACGTTTTAACTGTTTTATTGTTTTTGCTCAATGACACATTCATTGAAATATGCGAAAGCTAAAATCTACAAACTATTGACCCTTTTTATCTCTTTTCAGATCTCAGAAGCCATTTTCTGCTAGGAAAGTGTTTTATAGTTGGAATTTCTTATCAGTGAGGGTCACACTGTACTCACTTCCTGTCTCAGTCAGCCACTTACATATCTGATATTTAACTCTTTCAGGCAGAGAAAGAAAAAAAAGGAACACAGCATAGTTATTTGTGTGCTAGGCACTGTGCATACCCATATCTTTCCCATGTCACATGTCACCTCGAGTATCCTTTAAAGAGCTCTTCAGAATTCAGATCAGGTGACAAGTATTGCTGACACTTCTCTCGCCCCCTCCCATCAAACAAACAAAGCTTAAAGGGAATATCCAGGCACCGGGGCTTTCTCCAGCCCGTTGCAGCCGACAAGTCCCACGCCACAGCTCTGCTCTCAGCTGCTGGCCCGGGGTCCCTGCCGGTGCGAAGGCCGACCTTGTGAGGTTGTCCTCTACTGCGCCTGTGCGCAGGGCTGTGGAGTCTGAGCAATTTTTGGGCACCTGGAGTCGGATTCAGGAAAAAATGCACCAACTCCGACTCCTAATCAATTTACACTGTAATTAAAATAGAAAATATGATAAAATGTTCTATTTCTCAGATAATAGTCATCATAAATTATATATAAATTAATGTATGTGTTTAGCCCACAAAAATGATATAAACCAATCAAAAATAGTTAATTGTGCTGCTTCAATAAAGCAGTCCCCTGGCGGAGGAGGACAGCGAGGGACTTATTAGCCTGAAGGGGGCTGGAGGAAGCCCCAGGTATGTATAAAACTTTCATCTGTCTCAGGTTTAATTAAAGTTACACAGTAGTACTATACTCTACATATGCACTCCCCACAGAGCTGCAGGGAATCCACTGAGAATGTTGTGCACATTGAACACAGAGGTGTTGTTTATCACCTATAAACCTGGTTCAGATTGTGCATGAAGAATGTGTAATAGAGGAAGAATCTCCTCATTCCCCTGCAGAGTACATGCACATCACTCTTACATGTACCCACAGTCACATTGCCTAGGGCCTGATCCATGTTCAGATTGTGCATGAAGAATGTGTAATAGAGGAAGAATCCCCTCATTCTCCTGCAGAGTACCTGCACATCACTCTTACATGTACCCACAGTTACATTGCCTAGGGCCTGATCCATGTTCAGATTGTACATGAAGAATGTGTAATAGAGGAAGAATCCCCTCATTCTCCTGCAGAGAACCTGCACATCACTCTTACATGTACCCACAGTTACATTGCCTAGGGCCTGATCCATGTTCAGATTGTACATGAAGAATGTGTAATAGAGGAAGAATCCCCTCATTCTCCTGCAGAGTACCTGCACATCACTTACATGTACCCACAGTCACATTGCCTAGGCCCTGATCCATGTTCAGATTGTGCATGAAGAATGTGTAATAGAGGAAGAATCCCCTTATTCCCCTGCAGAGTACCTGCACATCACTCTTACATGTACCCACAGTTACATTGCCTAGGGCCTGATAGATGTTCTTTGTTCCTGCCTGTACCTTCTACAAGTACTCTTACCTAGGACTAGTTTTAGGCCTCGTTCACATCTATGCAGCGCAGATGGCCGTCTAATCGGAACGCAACGCGTGCGATCGCACGCCATCTGAGCTGCTACCTGCTGCACTGCTGATCCCATCCATTGACAGTGATAGGATCAGCTCTGTGCTTACGGGCAGAATGCATGCAGCAGTACACAAGCGCATCATAGCGAATCGTACTGCTGCACAACGCATTTGATGTGAACGGCAGAAGGGCTGTCTATACCCTTCTGCCGTTCTTGCATGTTACCACGTCATATGAGCTTCCAAATGCACACGGAAGTGCATAGGATGTGACTGAGGCTTAAGTCTATGACTAAAAGTATTAGAGGCAGAAGATCAGCTGGATAGCCGGGTAACTGGTATTGTTTAAAAGGGAATAAATATGGCAGCCTCCACATCCCTCACAGTTCAGTGGTCTTTTAAAATTCCTAAGCGTTGGCAGTTAAGAGATGCATTTCATGTTACATACTTGCAATCAACAAGATTGTAATATGCAAATGAGAGGAATCCTAACCGTCGGAGGATTTTTGTACCGACTCCACAGCCTTGCGCTCCAGCTGTGGTGGAACTACAAGTCCCATGAGGCATTGCAATACTCTGACAGCTCAAAGCATAACTCGGGGAGGCAGAGGCATGATGGGATTTGTAGTGCCAAGAATAGCCATCACTGGCCTATGAAGTAAAAAGCCAATATTGGACTCTGTCAGACATTGGATAGGAAAAGGGTTAATGCACTGTTTCACTTTGTCCTGTTACAGGTGATCCCTGGAAAGTCCATTACCAGAAACCAACGTGCAAAGCCTCCAGATTTCCCTACATTGATGGGCAGCAGACTGGTAGTGGATCTGTAAATGACGGTACTTACGCTCTTCAGGCTTCATCTCCGACACTTTGTGCAGCCAATTCTTCCATGTTTGGCAGTCGCAGGGCTCGTGGGCTTCCCCCAGACACTCCCTGGAAAACACAGATCATCACATGTCATTGGTAACCAGTCTTATCACCCGAACGATAGTCTGTACACACGTCGGATTTGACGCGAAAACGTCCGAACGACGGAATGTTCAAACGACGGGTCGTTCGCTAAAATCCGACGTGTGTATGGGCCTTTAGAAATAAAACATTAACCACATAACGACCGCCCCCAGCCGATGGGCGGCGGCAAAGTCTGGGCCCAAACGACCGCAATACGCCCATCGGCGGGGGCGGCTGCGGGAGTGGCTATGCGGCGATCGCGTCATTCGTGACGCGATCAGCCGCCGGGGACTGGCTCCGCCCCCCGTTCGCCGTAACCCGCCGGCCGTTCGGAAGCGCCGGCGGGTTACTGGCATCCGGATCGCCGCTGCAACAGTGTATAATAGGCTTTGTAATGTATACAAAGCCTATTATACTGGCTGCCTCCTGCCCTGGTGGTCCCAGTGTCCGAGGGACCACCAGGGCAGGCTGCAGCCACCCTAGTCTGCACCCAAGCACACTGATTTCCCCCCCCCCTGCCCCCTGATCGCCCACAGCACCCCTCAGACCCCCCCCTGCCCACCCCCCAGACCACTGTTTGCACCCAGTCACCCTCCTAATCACCCATCAATCACTCCCTGTCACTATCTGTCAACGCTATTTTTTTTTTAAGTCCCTAATCTGCCCCCTACTCCCTCCTGATCACCCCCCCACCCCTCAGATTCTCCCCAGACCCCCCCCAGACCCCCCCCCCCCCCGTGTACTGTATGCATCTATCCCCCCTGATCACCTGTCAATCACCTGTCAATCACCTGTCAATCACCCGTCAATCACCCCCTGTCACTGCCACCCATCAATCAGCCCCTGATCTGCCCCTTGCGGGCAATCTGATCACCCCCCCACACCAATAGATCGCCCGCAGATCCGACATCAGATCACCTCCCAAATCCATTGTTTACATCTATTCTCTCCTCTAAACACCCACTAATTACCCATCAATCACCCCCTATCACCACCTGTCACTGTTACCCATCAGATTAGACCCTAATCTGCCCCTTGCGGGCACCCAATCACCTGCCCACACGCTCAGATTGCCCTCAGACCCCCCCCTTATCAATTCGCCCGTGCAATATTTACATCTGTTCTCCCCTGTAATAACCCACTGATTACCTGTCAATCACCCATCAATCACCCCCTGTCACTGCCACCCATCAATCACCCCCTGTCACTGCCACCCATCAATCAGCCCCTAACCTGCCCCTTGCGGGCAATCTGATCACCCACCCACACCAATAGATCGCCCGCAGATCCGACATCAGATCACCTCCCAAATCCATTGTTTACATCTATTCTCTCCTCTAAACACCCACTAATTACCCATCAATCACCCCCTATCACCACCTGTCACTGTTACCCATCAGATTAGACCCTAATCTGCCCCTTGCGGGCACCCAATCACCTGCCCACACGCTCAGATTGCCCTCAGACCCCCCCCTTATCAATTCGCCCGTGCAATATTTACATCTGTTCTCCCCTGTAATAACCCACTGATTACCTGTCAATCACCCATCAATCACCCCCTGTCACTGCCACCCATCAATCACCCCCTGTCACTGCCACCCATCAATCAGCCCCTAACCTGCCCCTTGCGGGCAATCTGATCACCCACCCACACCAATAGATCGCCCGCAGATCCGACATCAGATCACCTCCCAAATCCATTGTTTACATCTATTCTCTCCTCTAAACACCCACTAATTACCCATCAATCACCCCCTATCACCACCTGTCACTGTTACCCATCAGATTAGACCCTAATCTGCCCCTTGCGGGCACCCAATCACCCGCCCACACCTCAGAACGCCCTCAGACCCCAGCCCTGATCACCTCGCCAGTGCATTGCTTGCATCTATTTCCCCCCTCTAATCACACCTTGAGACACCCATCAATCACCTCCTGTCACCCCCTAGCACACCTACCCATCAGATCAGGCCCTAATTTGCCCCGTGTGGGCTCCTGATCACTCGGCCAAACCCTCAGATCCCCCTCAGACCCCCTTCCGATCACCTCCCCAGTGCATTGATTGCATCTATTTTCCCCTCTAACCGCCCCCTGAGACACCCATCAATCACCTCCTGTCACCCCCCTAGCACTCCTATCCATCAGATCAGGCCCAATACATCCTGTCATCTAAGAGGCCACCCTGCTTATGACCGATTCCACAAAATTTGCCCCCTCATAGACCACCTGTCATCAAAATTTGCAGATGCTTATACCCCTGAACAGTCATTTTGAGAAATTTGGTTTCCAGACTACTCACAGTTTTGGGCCCGTAAAATGCCAGGGCAGTATAGGAACCCCACAAGTGACCCCATTTTAGAAAGAAGACACCCCAAGGTATTCTGTTAGGTGTATGATGAGTTCATAGAATATTTTATTTTTTGTCAAAAGTTAGCGGAAATTGGATTGTTATTGTTTTTTTCACAAAGTGTCATTTTTCACTAACTTGTGAGAAAAAATAAAATCTTCTATGAACTCACCATACCCCTAACGGAATACCTTGGGGTGTCTTCTTTCTAAAATGGGGTCACTTGTGGGGTTCCTATACTGCCCTGGCATTTTAGGGGCCCTAAACCGTGAGGAGTAGTCTAGAAAACAAATGCCTCAAAATGACCTGTGAATAGGACGTTGGGCCCCTTAGCGCACCTAGGCTGCAAAAAAGTGTCACACATGTGGTATCGCCATACTCAGGAGAAGTAGTATAATGTGTTTTGTGGTGTATTTTTACACATACCCATGCTGGGTGGGAGAAATCTCTCTGTAAATGGACAATTGTGTGTAAAAAAAATCAAAAATGTGTCATTTACAGAGATATTTCTCCCACCCAGCATGGTTAT
Organism: Hyperolius riggenbachi; assembly: GCF_040937935.1. Taxonomy (NCBI): domain Eukaryota; kingdom Metazoa; phylum Chordata; class Amphibia; order Anura; family Hyperoliidae; genus Hyperolius; species Hyperolius riggenbachi. The sequence continues at coordinate 28,970,662 of NC_090650.1, read as the reverse complement.
ATGTAAAAATACACCACAAAACACATTATACTACTTCTTCTGAGTACGGCGATACCACATGTGTGACACTTTTTTGCAGCCTAACTGTGCTAAGGGGCCCAAAGTCCAATGAGTACCTTTAGGATTTCACAGGTCATTTTGAGACATTTGGGTTCAAGACTACTCCTCACGGTTTAGGGCCCCTAAAATGCCAGGGCAGTATAGGAACCCCACAAGTGACCCCATTTTAGAAAGAAGACACCCCAAGGTATTCTTTTAGGTGTATGATGAGTTCATAGAAGATTTTATTTTTTGTCACAAGTTAGCGGAAATTGATATGTATTGTTTTTTTTTTCACAAAGTGTCATTTTCCGCTAACTTGTGACAAAAAAAAAATCTTCTATGAACTCACCATACTCCTAACAGAATACCTTGGGGTGTCTTCTTTCTAAAATGGGGTCACTTGTGGGGTTCCTATACTGCCCTGGCATTTTAGGGGCCCTAAACCGTGAGGAGTAGTCTAGAATCCAAATGCCTCAAAATGACCTGTGAATAGGACGTTAGGCCCCTTAGCGCACCTAGGTTGCAAAAAAGTGTCACACATGTGGTATCGCCGTACTCAGAAGAAGTAGTATAATGTGTTTTGGGGTGTATTTTTATACATACCCATGCTGGGTGGGAGAAATCTCTCTGTAAATGGACAATTGTGTGTAAAAAAAATCAAATAATTGTCATTTACAGAGATATTTCTCCCACCCAGCATGGGTATGTGTAAAAATACACCCCAAAACACATTATACTACTTCTCCTGAGTACGGCGGTACCACATGTGTGGCACTTTTTTGCACCCTAAGTGCGCTAAGGGGCCCAAAGTCCAATGAGTACCTTTAGGATTTCACAGGTCATTTTGCCACATTTGGTTTCAAGACTACTCCTCACGGTTTAGGGCCCCTAAAATGCCAGGGCAGTATAGGAACCCCACAAATGACTCCATTTTAGAAAGAAGACACCCCAAGGTATTCCGTTAGGAGAATGGCGAGTTCATAGAAGATTTTATTTTTTGTCACAAGTTAGCGGAAAATGACACTTTGTGAAAAAAAACAATTACAATCAATTTCCGCTAACTTGTGACAAAAAAAAAAAATCTTCTATGAACTCACCATACATCTAACGGAATACCTTGGGGTGTCTTCTTTCTAAAATGGGGTAATTTGTGGGGTTCCTATACTGTCCTGGCATTTTAGGGGCCCTAAACCGTGAGGAGTAGTCTTGAAACGAAATTTCTCAAAATGACCTGTGAAATCCTAAAGGTACTCATTGGACTTTGGGCCCCTTAGCGCAGTTAGGGTGCAAAAAAGTGCCACACATGTGGTATCGCCGTACTCAGGAGAAGTAGTATAATGTGTTTTGGGGTGTATTTTTCCACATACCCATGCTGAGTGGGAGAAATATCTCTATAAATAGACAATTGTGTGTAAAAAAAATAAAAAAATTGTCATTTACGGAGATATTTCTCCCACCCAGCATGTGTATGTGTAAAAATACACCCCAAAACACATTATACTACTTTTCCTGAGTACGGCAATACCACATGTGTGGCACTTTTTTGCGGCCTAACTGCGCTAAGGGGCCCAAAGTCCAATGAGCATCTTTAGGCTTTACAGGGGTGCTTACAATTAGGCACCCCCCAAATGCCAGGACAGTAAACACACCCCACAAATGACCCCATTCTGGAAAGTAGACACTTCAAGGTATTCAGAGAGGAGCATAGTGAGTCCGTGGCAGATTTCATTTTTTTTTGTCGCAAGTTAGAAGAAATGGAAACTTTTTTTTTTTTTTTTTTTTGTCACAAACTGTCATTTTCCGCTAACTTGTGACAAAAAATAAAATCTTCTATGAACTCACCATGCCTCTCACTGAATACTTTGGGATGTCTTCTTTCCAAAATGGGGTCATTTGGGGGGTATTTGTACTATCCTGGAATTTTAGCCCCTCATGAAACATGACAGGTGCGCAGAAAAGTCAGAGATGCTTGAAAATGGGAAAATTCACTTTTGGCACCATAGTTTGTAAACGCTATAACTTTTACCCAATCCAATAAATATACACTGAATGTTTTTTTTTTTATCAAAGACATGTAGCAGAATAACTTTCGCGCTCAAATGTATAGGAAATTTTACTTTATTTGAAAAATGTCAGCACAGAAAGTTAAAAAAGTCATTTTTTTGACAAAATTCATGTCTTTTTTGATGAATATAATAAAAAGTAAAACTCGCAGCAGCAATCAAATAGCATCAAAAGAAAGCTGTATTAGTGACAAGAAAAGGAGGTAAAATTCATTTAGGTGGTAGGTTGTATGACCGAGCAATAAACCGTGAAAGCTGCAGTGGTCTGAATGGAGAAAAAGGCTCTGGTCCTTAAGGGGCGAAAAGACTGTGGTCCCGAAGTGGTTAAGATCAGATACATCAGTCTAATTGTTTCCAGTACAGGAAGAGTTGAGAAACTCCAGTTGTTATCTCTACGCAAACAAGCCATTGGAGAGGGCTGTTATCTGACTTTTATTATCTCAACTGTTCCTGGACTATTTACTTTTTCTCTGCTAGAGGAGAGGTCATTACTTCACAGACTGCTCTGAAAGACTCATTTTGAATGCTGAGTGTTGTGTAATCTGCACATATTAGAGAATGATGCAATGTTAGAAAAAACACTATATACCTGAAAATAAAAGTATGAGAATATTTTCTTTGCTGCTAATCTTCTAGTAATTATTTATAGTACACAACCAATTCACTATATCATATATTTTTTTTTGCTTCAGTGTCTCTTTAAGGGCACTACAGCGAAAAACTGTAAAATGTAAAATATGTGCAAACATATACAAATAAGAAGTACATATTTTCCAGAGTAAAATGAGTCATAAATTACTTTTCTCCTATGTTGCTGTCACTTACAGTAGGTAGCAGATATCTGACAGAAGCGACAGGTTTTGGACCAGTCCATCTCTTTATAGGGGATTCTCAGGGATATATTTATTTTCAAAAGCACTTAGTGAATAGCAGTTGTTCTGTCCAATTGCCAAAAAGCTGTGTAGGGAGCAGAGAAGCTGGCCAGCATCATTGTTTAAATCCTTTTTCGGGAATATCTTTATAAAGAATAAAAGCCTTGCTGAGAATCCCCTATGAAGAGATGGACTAGTCCAAAACCTGTCATTTCTGTCAGATTTCTACTACCTACTGTAAGTGGCAGCAACATGGGAGAAAAGTAATATATGGCTCATTTTACTCTGGAAAAAAAATGTACCGTACTTCTTATCTGTATATGTTTGCATATATTTTACATTTTACAGTTTTTTGCTGTAGTGCCCCTTTAAAGGACCTACTATCGCAAAAATTGTAAAATGTAAAATACATGTAAACACATACAAATATGAAGTACGTTTCTTGCATAGTAAAATGAGCCATAAATGACTTTTCTCCTATGTTGCTGTCACTTATAGTAAGCTGAAGAAATCTGACAGAACTGAGAGGTTTTGCACTAGTCCATCTCTTCATGGGGGGAGTCTCCTCAAGACTTATTATTTCTAAAGAGACAATCCCTGAAAAGGATTTATATAAAGATGCAGACTGCCACTCTACCTGTTTGCACACTTTTTTGGCAGTTGGGCAGCGCAACTGCCATTCACTAAGTGCTTTAGAAAATAAATAAAACCCTGAGAATTCCCCATGAGGAGATGGGCTAGTCCAAAACCGGTCAGTTCTGTCAGATTTCTACCACCTATTGTAAGTGACAGCAACATAGAAGAAAAGTCATCTATGGCTCATTTTACTGGAAGAAATGTTCTATGATTTTTCCACGATAGTGGGCCTTTGAGTAACTGCACTTTCAATCTATATATATAAAATCGGATGTATGTATGTATGTGTGTGTGTGTATGTGCCGCGATCACTCGAAAACGGCTTGACCGATTTGAACGAAACTTGGTATACAGATCCTTTACTACCTGGGATGATATGTTCTGGGGGTCTCGCGTCCCCCCTGCACATGTGGGCGGAGCTACAAACAGCAAATCAGATTTCACCCATTCAAGTCAATGGAAAAAATGTAAAAGGCTGCCATTCTCACAGTAATCAAGCCAGAGTCCCCACACTTGGCACAGGTGGTCACTTGGTGACCGAGGTTACAAATCCAGGAAAAGTGGGCGGAGCATAAAACAGCCAATCAAATTTCAGCCATTCATTTTACATGGGAAAATGTAAACTGCAGCCATTCTTAGACTGTTAATGGCAGGGTTCTCAAACTTGTCACAGTTGGTCACTGGGTGACTGCGATTAAGATTCAAAAAAGTGGGTGGAGCCTACAACAGCCAATCAAAATTCACCTATTGATTTTCAAGGGGAATATTTAAACTGCTGCTATTCTTACACTGTTAATGGCAGAGGCTTCAAACTTGCTACAGTCGGTCATTGGGTGACTGGGGTCCAAATTCACTAAAGGGGCGGGGCCACAAACAGCCAATCAGATTTCGTTGGTGGATACACTGCTTCCATTCACACATTTTTTATGCCAGGAACCTGAAAGCTCACAAACTTGGTCATTGAGTGACTGTGTGTCAAGGTTACATAAAGTGGGTGGAGCCAAATGCACATTTCCCTGGGAAAATATAAACTGCAGCCATTCTTACATCGTTAATGGCAGGGCTCTCAAACTTTGCACAGTTGGTCACTGGGTGAATGCGATTAAGATTTTGGAAGGTGGGTGGAGCCTACAACAGCCAATTAAAATTCACCTTTTGATTTTCAAAGGGAATATTTAAGCTGCTACCATTCTCTTATAATGTTAATAGCAGATGCCTCAAACCTGGTACAATTGGTCACTGGGTGACTGGGGTTTAAATTCAGAAAGGGGGTGGAGCCTCAAACAGCCAGATTTGTTTATTTTTCAATGGGAATATACAAAGTATTAATACCAAGGACCCCAAAGCTGATAAACTTGATAATTGAGTGACTGTATGTCAAGGTTAGAAAAAGTGGGCGGTGCCAACAACTAAATTTTTTACATTGCAGCGTTCCCAAACTTTACACAATTAGCCACTGGGTGACTGGGATGAATATTCAGAAATGTGGGTTGAGCCTAAAACAGCCAATCAAAATGTACCTATTGATTTTCAAGGGGAATATTCACATTGCTACCATTCTTACACTGTTAATGGCAGAGGCCTCAAACCTTATACAGTCAGTCATTGGGTGACTGGGGTCCAAATTCACTAAAGGGGTGGAGCCACAAACAGCCAATCAGATTCGTTAGATTGATTTCAGCCATTCTGTTATTGGCAGGGTTCTCAAACTGGGTGGGTGGGTGTCACAGTTGGTCACTGGATGACTGGGACTAATATTCAGGAAAGTGGGTGGAGCCTACAGTAGCCAATCAAAATTCACCTATTGATTTTCAAGGGGAATATTGAAACTGCAGTCATTCTTACACTGTTAATGGCAGAGGCCTCAAACCTGGTACAGTTGGTCGTTAAGTGTCTGGGGTTCAAATTCAGTAAAGGGGTGGAGCCACAAACAGCCAGATTTCTTTGCTGGATAAACTGCTTCCAGTCACACAATTTGATGCCAGGAACCCTCACAAACTTGGTCATTGGGTGACTGTGTGTCAAGGTTACAAAAAGTGGGTGGAGTTCAAAACTCTTCCTGCCATGAATATTGGCGGAGCACAAGTCCCAGCATTCCTCGGATCTCATTGAAGGGTTTGTGGAGGCGAAGAGTGGTCCTTAGCTTCAATTGTTTCCTCCCGCACATTGCCTATATCATTATAGGGAGTGCCACACTACAACTGCTTCTTGGTCCATAATCATTGAGTGACTGTGTCAAGGTTAAAAGAAGTGGGTGGAGTTAAAAACAGATTTTTCTGGGAAATTGTAAACTGCAGCCTTTCTTCACTGTTAATGGCAGGGTTTTCGAACTTTGCACAGCTGGTTACTGGGTGACTGGGATTAATCTTCAGAAAAGTGTCTGGAGCTTAAAAATGCCAATCCAAAATTACATGTCGCTTTTCAAGGAGAATATTAAAATTGCTGCCATTCTTGCACTGTTAATGGCACAAGCCTCAAACCTGGTACAGTTGGTAATTGGGTCACTGGGGTTCAAATTCAGAAAAGGGGACAGAGCCACAAACAGTGAATCAGATTTGTTTCATTTCATGGGAAAATACAAATTATTGATGCCAAGGACCCGAAAGCTCACAAACTTGGTCACTGAATGACTGTGTGTCCAAGTTACAAACAGTGGGCGGAGCCCAAAACAAATTTCACTGGGAAAATGTAAACTGCAGCCATTCTTACACTGTTTATGGCAGGGTTCCCAAACTTTGCCCAGATTAATATTAAGGGAAGTGGGTGGAGCCTATAATAGCCAATCAAAATTCACCTGTTAATTTTCAAGTGGAATATTTAAAATGATGCTATTTTTACAATGTTAATAGCAGATGTCTCAAACCTGCTACAGTTGGTCATTGGGTGACTGGGGTTCAAATGCTGGAGAGGGGTGAAGCCACAAACAGCCAATCTGATTTGTTTAATTTCTATGGGAATATACAAATTATTGATGCCAAGGACCCCAAAGCTCACAAACTTGGTCATTGAGTGTTTGTGTGTTAGGGTTAGAAAGTGTGCGGAGCCAACACCAGCCAAATACATACCCGGGCAACGCCGGGCAATCAGCTAGTAAGCGATAATTAAGCCCCCTAGAACAAGGTGGCAGTTTAACATAAAGCTATCCCTAAAAGAGCTAAAGTTAGTGTAGTTGGCAAGGCTTTGGACAGTGGCGTAACTAAGGTGCTTGGGGCTCCAGTGCGGGTTTTACATTAGGCTCCAAGCACTCTATTGATGTTAAGCCCCCAAACCAACCAAGGACAGCTGCAGTATCAGAGATGTGTAATCAGAGTATGGACAAAGGACAACAGAGGTAACGTAACATGTTGAGATAGACATGTGTATGTACAGTGCCAAGCACACAAATAACTAGGCTGTGTTCCTTTTTTTTTCTCTGCCTGAAAGAGTTAAACATCAGGTATGTAAAGTGACAGTTTCTGTCCAGGTCGGGATCTGGTTGGACTGGGTCAGACTATAACATAACCCTCAGTGATAAGTAATTACAGCCATAAAACACTTTCCTGTCAGTAAATGGCTTCTGAGAGCAGGAAAGAGATAAAAGGGGTCAATAATTCAGAGATATGAGCTCTGGCATACTTCAATGAAGGTGTCATTGAGCAGAGACAATGAAACAGTAAAAACTAGATTTAAATATAGAATAAAACTGTGGGATGTCTAAAAAAAAAAGCCATTTTTAGGAGAAGGAGGACAGATACAATGTTTTTCTCATCAGTTTATTTTCACCTCGGATGTCCTTTAAGGATTAGCAATATTCGATGCACATATAGAGGTGTTCACTACCAGCATAGCACCAATGCAAAGCTAATAAGATGGTCTAGGGGCCCTGGTGCGGTCGCAAGCGCTGCATCTCAAATTGCTACGCCACTTGCTTTGGATATGCTTTATAATCACTATGGGGGTGCCATCGCTGGTTCAGAGCACCCCCACTCTGCTGCACTGTACAGTGTTCTATAGCTTGGAGAGGACACCCAAGCAGCACTTACTTAGTAAATAAGATATAAATAAGACAAGACAAATAACATTTATATTGCGCTTTTCTCCTGGCCGACTCAAAGCGCCAGAGCTGCAGCCACAAAGGCACGCTCAGTAAGCAGCAGCAGTGTTAGGGAGTCTTGCACAAGGACTCCTTACTGAATAGGTGCTGGTTTACTGAACAGGAAGAGCCAAGATGATAAAGACAATAAAGTGAAATAGCAGGCTCTACTGATGCTAGGTACACACGATGAGATTACCTGCCAGATCAATTATAACCTGTCCGATCTGATTTCCAATCAATTTTACATTGATCGGATTCCATCAGATCGGACTTGTTGGATATAATCGATCTGGCAGGAAATCTGCCAGAATATCTCATCATGTGTACCTAGCATAAGAGCAGCCGAACGTTTCCTACATGCTGAAAAAAAAATCACCCAAAACAATAATCTGTGATCATTCTGGCCGATAGTTTAGCAATGATTATTCTACAAACATGATGCTTGGCTTTTTGCAGAGTGTATGGAAACATTGAACAGAATCGTAAACAGGAACAAAAATTAAGTAATGAATACATTTTGCACATTGTAAAATCAGCACTCTGTTCAAAAACACTTCTTGGAGTTCTCCCTAAATGTTCCTTTCTATCATCAGTCCTCCTCCCCAGAGTCCTAACATATATCACAAGTTATCCAGAGCATGTACCGACAAGCAGCGCAGTCACAGGACTAGTATTGCTGCTGTTTGGTCAAGTGAATGGCAGGCTCCCCCTCTCAGGTTTCTCTCAAACAGACATCAAACAAATGACAGCGCTCAGGCTGCAACTGAATTGTAGACCAACAGAGGCATGCAGAGCCCCACAGGGGCTAAATACATGCCTTGAATGCAAATCAGATGCAAATCATGTACTAGTCCTAATCTATAATTTGATTGCAAATTGAAGCACATGGACGCAGCTAGCCATTAGTATACTTACATGAGTTTTGTACAGCAGGAGACATTGGCAGCGTCTTCAAACAGAGGCTGCACCCGAATTGACTACCTGCAATAGATGTGCAGAGCTCCACAATGTGGACTAAAATACACAACATGCATTCAAAACAGGTACAGCAAAGGAGGACGTTAGCTTCAGTATAAATAATATGTGCACAAATTATTCCCTACTAGACTTCCCCACGGCGGTGACGGGTCCTCTCGGGGAAGATGTACCACTAGTCTAACGATAAAAACACGATTTTTTCCTAGTGCTGCTAATCATAAAATGGTATACACATTTCTCTCAAACAGACATCAAACAAATGACAGCGCGCATAGGCTGGAAATGAATTGTAGACAGCAACTGAATTAGACTAGCGGTAGGTCTTCCCCGAGAGGACTCGTCATCGCCGTGGGGAAGTCTAGTAGGGAATAATTTGTGCACATATTATTTATACTGAAGCTAACGTCCTCCTTTGGTGTACCTGCTTTGAATGCAAGTTGTATATTTTAGTCCACATTGTGGGGCTCTGCACATCTATTGCAGGTAGTCAATTTGGGTGCAGCCTGTTTGGAAGCGCCGCCAATGTTTCCCCTCTCAGGTTACTCGGCAACCTCCCATTGGAGCCACACCCCTTCTAACGACTCCACCACCCATATCTATTCCCTACAATGGTAATGGCAGCTCTGCCAGGCCTCCCTCAGGAGGTTGGATTAGGTGAGCAGGGGAGTGGCAACTTGGCTACAGCTCTTCCTACTGGAAGCCAAGCGATCTCTTGACACAGGATAAGAGGGGGGAAGGGCAGCAGCAGTCACATGACCAAACTGCTTACCACTAAGTTGGAGGCATTGCTATTTTTTTCAATAGCCTCTGACATACAGTATGTTATTTATCTGCTATGTGGGTGGAAAAACTGGACGTGGAAAAAGTCCTCAGTGCAAACATGCCAGTAACCTGTTCCCGGCTTTACTCTTGTCCTGCTTTGGCCTCGGCTGTCTCTGCAATCAATTATTAAATTATTCATGCTGGTTGTGTCACCAGATCCCAGAATGATGTAACAGGTGTGCTATGGGACCAGCGACAAAGGCTACATTCCAATACCAGCGGCACAGGCTACATTCCAACACTATGGCAGCATAACCCACATGAGAATTACCCTCCGGTGCAACTGGATCGAGTAACAGAGACTGGCTTCAGGCTTATAACCATTGCATGTGTCATGTCATTGCCTGGAGCACCTTCAGGTGTGCTGGAGAAGAAATTCAGCATGTTTAGAACATGACTTTCAGGCCACGAGCCAAGAGGACAGCATGTGTGGGGATCCACGCAAAGCCTTCTATGTCCCATCTATTATTTCCCTGTAAACACTTATAAATGATGAACAGTCTAACCGAGGGCAGGAAGCGTGTGGCTGGCCTCCTGCAGTTAGCAAGAGGCAGAGCACAATAGCCGGCTTTTATCTCACACCGAGTCGTGTCATGTCAAGTGCGACACTCGCCCCTTACCGCTGCCGGCACAGAATGACTCACAGCTTAGAGAGGAGGAACCGAGCAAGGACTAAACTATACAAAAGACTTTCAGAATCCAGTTCCTGGGGTGTGGGTGGGTGGGGGGAATATATAAATTAATTTTGGACAGTGTTGTAAGGGGGGGGGGGGTTTAAAGAAACATCTAGAACTTTTATTGCTGTTGTATTTCTCCATCTATGAGAATTTACATCACATCCTGTAAGTAGTGTTCAGCACCGAATGAGTGGACAGGATCAGGACTTGAATTTCATGTGACTACGATACTTCCTCCTTCTGGTTTGGAAGGAGGAAGTATCGGACCGCCGCACGCACGGCAGTGACCTCCTCCTGACCCTGTCCGCGTGTTTGGTGCAGAGCCACGGTAATGGGAAGTATTCGGATGGTCCGAATCAAATTCAACATTTTATGTTGAATGGGGAAGAGTTAAAGGGAACTGAGCACCTGTTAGGTCAAAATATTTAAAACAAACCTACCCCTAAGGGAGGTTCGTAAATGATTCTTGCTTTGTGGGAGCAGAGTTGACCTGATCTGTAGGTCTATTTGATGGCATCCATCTTCGTTCTGTCAATGCCACAATGCTGCAGACCCACAGGTTCGATGTGCCAATGATGTAGAGCATGCCTACGACCGCTAGTACATGCCGAGAGATGTGCATGCTAGATGTAGCATCCCTGACTGTTAGTGCACGCTGGGTGATGTAGTTTCCACGGCCGCTAGTGCATGCTCAGAGATGTAGTGTCCCCATCTGCTAGTTAATTTCGGGTCATGTAGTGTCCCTGGTCACTAGTGGATGCCAGGAGATGTAGCGTCTACGGTGTCCAAAGCAGTTAGTGCATGCCCTGGAGATGTACCGTAGTCTTTAATGTGTTTACACCTTCTGGTAGGAAGATGTAATAACTACATCTCCCAGCATGCTTCTGCTGAGAATCTGGCGCAAGTATAGCGACCATTGATGCCCGACATTTCTGCCAGCCGAACCGATTCGCCCAAGTGGCCAAAAGCATTGTTCTCTCTACTCATCCCGCCCACTGCATGATGTCACTCATGCACCGCCCCGTTGGCCCTCCTTCGCATAGCAACAATACACATCGGTAGCCTGCAGGCTAGCAACGCATATGTATAGCCTCGGCTCTGCAATGTCGCATGAGTGGTCGGATCCTGATCCCCGCCAGGCGGCAAGTTTTTATTACAGTGTCTCCTTCACCCAGACTACCAGCTTATATTCTAAAACCATAAAAGTCAGTGCTAGTATGGTTAAGGTGAGTCAGCGTGAAAGTCCATAGGGAAATTCTGCTAACAGGATTTGGTAGACAGCACCCTCTCAATCTGCAGGGTTCAGACAGGTTGTAGTAATAATATGCCCACACTATCGGGCCAATTAGAATGCTTTAAAGAGGAACGTTAGCGAAAAGGAGAAAAAATAAATCAATAGGTAAAAAATAGAAGAAAAATCAAGAATTGATTGATATTCACCATGTCATTTATTCATATTGGTTGATCTACAATCAACCTTCATGTCATCATCTTTACTATTGGCAGACATTAAAAAAGAAACAACAGACAGAATCAACTGCCATTAACTATAACCACACCCCTTAATGTGATAGGCTAAAAGGTTGTTTTGTTTTATAAATACACATATGCACAGAGGGAGATAGTGGTTGCTAGACAGTTAGAAAGCTGCTATTTCCCACAATGCAACAAAAGCTCCCACAGTGTGATGTCAGGACCTAGGTTTCCCCACAATATCAGCCATACAGACCCCCCTGATGATCTGTTGGAGAAAAGGTAAATATTTCTGGTGGGAAAGGGGGCATCAGCTACTGATTGGGATGAAGTTCAATCCTTTGTTACTGTTCCTCTTTAAATTGTAGACATATATGGACTTTCACACTGGCTCACCTCAACCATACTAACTCCTAAATGTCTATAGAAAGGGAGAGGAAGTGAAGGAAAATGTCTGCAATGGGGAAACTGACAGCAATAAAACACCACTAAAAGGTTCTAACCCGTTATCCACACTATTGAAAAAATGGTGATGTAATGATTTGTATGTGTAGTACAGCTAAGAAATAAAACATTAGTAGCAAAGACTTAAGTCTAATATTGTTTCCAGTACAGGGAGAGTTAAGAAACTCCAGTTGTTATCTATGCAAAAGAGCCATTGAGCTCTACCACTTTCAAAGTCGCAGAGAGCTCTGTCTTCTGAAGCTTGTTATCTCATCAGTCAGTCACTGTATGTTCTTTTTCTCTGCAGAGAACAGTTCAATAGTTCACTGGCCTGCACTGTAAAATCATTTAGAATGCTGAGTAGTGTGTAAACTGCAAATATTAGAGAATGATGAAATGTTATAAAAAACACTATATACCGTAACTGATAATAAAAATATGAGAATATTTTCTTTGCTTCTAGTAATTATCCGTACTACACAACCGATTCATTATATCATAATTTATTTCCACTTTAGTGTCTCTTTAAAGTAAACCATTCCCAGTCTAGTTTCTGCTGGTGTTGGATCATATTTCAGATAGAGACGTCAGCAGAAGACTGCGGCCAGGGCTGGGCGACAGACTCCAGGATCCACACTTTGCTGATGACATTTGTTTGCTGGCACACATTCAGAGAAATGAAAGATAAATTGCTGAAATTAGAGGAAGAAGCATCTGCCGTTGCCTTAAAGATTAATGACGGAAAAACAAAGAACAGAATAAATGTAGATAAAAGATACCAGCCTGAGAGGCAGGGAAGGAGAGGTGCGCACTTAAAGAGAAACTAAGAGTCTGTCATTCTGTAAACACCATATACCTATAGAGCTTTTAGCCAGCAACAATAGAAAGCTTTTCAGAAGTCTCTGATTACAGCCTGTGTGAAAGTCTACTTCCTGAATGGGGTTTTATTGTGTATCAGCTTTTTGTAACAAAATTGGTGTGGAGGCCGGAGCTATATAATGTAGATAGGTGTCACTAATAACAAAGGAATGATTTACTGTTTATTTCAGTCCTGCCCACAAACAGATATTAGATATATTCACCTGGGTTTCTTCCAACCCCTAGTGCCCCCCCCCCCCCCCCCCATATACTTTAAGGGTCTCTATGGCCTGATTCTTGATTCTCTGGGTGAAGGTCACTCATCACTCGAGTCCAGCAGAGAAATATGCGGAGTCTCCCTTCTGGTGACATTAATCTGTTGCACAGTGATGGTCATGTCTAGGAGACACATCAAGAAGCATTGTTTGATCAACTGATAGATTTGTAAAGCTCTGATTTGTTGTAATCATCCTGCTTTAGCACACGATCATGACTAGCAAATCAGAGACTTGTATATCTATCACCTGACCAAACTGATCACATGCTTCTCCTAGACAGGACCATCACTATTGTTGCAGTCTTGCTGGTCTCTGCTCTAGTAAGTACAGTACGTCAATCAACGCCTCTCCCCACATACTCTACCTATGCAAGTCATGGATGCAAAGTAATAGAAAGTGTAGCACTAGCAGGTACTACAGATGGTCAGTGAGATGCAAATATTTCCAGGATGGATGCAAGATTATTCAAGTTTTGTATGCAAAATGATGCATTTTGAAAATGGACCGATCAAATTCTACCTTGGCGGGATTAAACTGGTCTATTTTCAAGATGCATACATTTACATATAAAATATGCATAATCCTGCACCAACTCAGAATTGACTATCCCATTAATCAGTCCTTTAGCAGCCAATTTATTTTGAGGTTTGCAAGTTCTCCAGGCCAATTTATGTTAGTACATTTTTTTTATACCTTTCCTACATTTCCTTGCTTCTAATTAGTACTGCTGTAATGTGTATTTATGGCCACTTGTCACTAGGGGGCAGTGTGAGACAATAACAAAGACTTCTGCTTTAGGTTTCTATATTTTCTGCTAGTAGAGAGAGGCTAAAGCATTCCAAGAATTTACAGCACGAGTTCTGCTGGCTGAGGTCAAAAGCATAGCACTTACCGGTATCTCAAATGAGATAACTAATAAAGCTGCTAATGGGTTTTTAATAATAATAGTAAAAATGCACCCACCAGCAAAACAGGTGCCCTTTGCCGCAGTCCACGGCGGGAGCTCGCAGCAGGGGGAAGGTGAGGGTGTCGGACCCGGAAGTGTTTGTTCCTTGCTTCTTCAGTCGCACGGCCCGCTCGCAGGCTGCTGTTGGGCACCATCGGATCGCAGTGTTGTTCTCCACAAATGCCTGAAGTTATAGGGAAAACCAACCCACAGATAAGTATTATCGACTTGATAAAGAAATCTATATATTTTTATAAGACTCGCTGTATGAGAAGGACCAAAACATTATTGATAGGGATCAGGGGCGTACCTTGGTAGCCACCGGGTTCCCCTGCAGAGATTCTGACACCCCTCCCCCCCCCGGTGCCTGCTCAGGGCCGTTTTAGCGGGCTGGAGGGGTCGCAGCATGAGGGGAAAGTCCTGGCCACACTGTGCAGGGCGGGGGGACAGTTAACAGAAGGATTGATTTCCTGGATACCGACTTAAAGAGAGTCTGAAGCAAAAATAAATACCTTTTATCTGCTATTTAGCTTAAGCAATATGAGCAGAGGTGAAAACGCATTTCCGTGGCAGAACAAGGGCTTTATATGCCCCCCCCCCCCCCGAATCCTCAGGGCAAAAGTCGGGGAGCGCTCACTGGTAGAGGCAGAGCTTTGCGCTTTAGCTCTGTCTCTACTGAAGTCAACCTCTGTTGCTATCCCAATCCCTCCTAAGTTCCCCCTGCGCTCTACTGGCCCCCATAAATCACAGATGAGCTGTCAACACGCAGCGGGCTGTGTTTACCTCTTTACTGTCACATTTGCCGCTCCCCCCGCATCCAATCAGCGGGGAGGGAAGGGACGCGGGCGGGGAACGGAGCTATGCAGGAGGCGGGGGGAGCAGCGAGAGTGACAGCAAAGAGGTAAACAAAGCCTGCTGCGACACGGTGCGCGTCGACAGCGCGGCTGTGAATTATGGGGGACAGCAGAGCGCAGGGGGAACTTAGGAGGGATTGGGATAGCAACAGAGGCTGGGCTGTATAGGCAGACCCAGCCTCTGTGTGCAGATATCATTGTCAGAACCCCACCTCGGGTTCTCTTTAAGCTAAATAGCAGGTAAAAATAAGTATTTATTTTCACTTCAGGTTCTCTTTAAGAGAAAATTGGGGACACCCTCCATCCAGAAAAACTGTAGTGAAAATACTGTAATGAATAAAATTGCTTTTTTCATAATATTAATTTATAAATTTAGTCCGTATTTGCCCATTATAAAATCCTTACTATCACAGGTAGCGTCATCTTTGCATAATCATTGTTGCAAAGCTGGCTGGCAAAATACTTGGGTCTCCCAAAATGCTCTGGGAGGAGGATTCTGCATAGCTAACCAGCCTAGGCTATGACATCACTGGGAGGGTGGGGGTTACATACCAATATGCAGCAATTTGTAGAGATAGGAAGTGTTTCTGATGCTAAAACCTGGAAAATTACTGAAAAAATGAGGCATCCTGAATAATGTATTACGCTCTACTGGGGCTCAGAATGAGGTGGACTCACCTTAATATCAAACAGGAGGTACCTCTTGTCCATCTCCTTGGATACCACACTCTCTATGACCTCCACAGGAACCAGCTGGAAACAGTCATAGGCTGGGCAGAAGATGTTGTGGGCTTCACCCTCCTGAATTTTAAGGTTTAAAAACCTAAGAAACAAAAAAAAAACAACGAATTTCGTCAAAGTGCTTATTTTATCACACCCACATTTACAGGACATCCGAGGTGACATGATGAGATAGACATATGTATGTATCGTGCCAAGCACACAAATAACTAGGCTGTGTTCCTTTTTTTTATTTCTCCTCCTAAAAGAGAGTTAAAAAGGAACTCCAGTGAAAATAATGTATTCAAAAAAGTGCTTCATTTTTATAATAAAATTCTGTATAAATGATTTAGTCAGTGTTTGCCCATTGTAAAAGCTTTCCTCTCCCTGATTTACATTCTGACATTTACCACATGGTGACATTTTTACTGCTGGCAGGTGATGTCACTGGTAGTAGCTGCTGCTTGCATTTTTGGCAGTTGGAAACAGCTCTAAACAGCTGTGATTTCCCACAATGCAACGAGGTTCACAGACAGGAAACTGCCAGGACCATGGTCCTCAGTTTCCTGTGGGAGGGGTTTCACCACAATATCAGCCATACAGAGACCCCTGATAATCTGTTTGTGAAAAGGAATAGATTTCTCATGTAAAAAGGGGGTATCTGCTTTACAGAGTGTGGGTGTGGCTTAGTGAATTGAGGCCTCTGTGTCAAAAGGAAGTACTGGTTGCACAATAAAAACGGGGAAATACGTTTTGTATGGAGTCAGACTGTAACTTTTATGTTGTGTCAGACTGAAATTCTGTAGTAATCAGAATACAAAACCCGTTTCCCCGTCTTTATTGTGCATTCGGTACTTTCTTTTGACACAAAGGCCTCAATTCACGAAGCCTCACCACACTCAGTAAGGCAGAAAACAGCTGATTTTATCAAACATTTTTTGAAGGGTCAATTCACTAAGCCTGTTACTGTATGGAAAACTGAAGTTACCGACCAGTGAGGTAAACACCTCAAAAATGTCATTCACAAAGATTAGAGCATGCGGAAACACAAGTGAGATGTTCAGTATCTCCAGCCTGGAGCTTTCGGTAACTATCAGCCATTTTGGAGTAGGGATGCCCCCTGCTTAGGAGAACTCATGGAGAAGCATGTGATCAGTCTGATCAGCTGATAGATTTGTAAGGTTCTGATTTGCTGGTTCTGATCATGTGTTAAACCAGGAACTCATCACAGCAAATCAGAGGCTTACAAATCTATCAGCTGATCAGACTGATCACATGCTTCTCCTAGGCTGGGCCATCCCTATTCGGGAGGTGATAGAAGGGAGGAAACAACAGAGAAAAGGTGAAAACTAATTAAACTATCCAGGGAAATAAAAGAGTTTATAATAAAAACATATTTCCTTAATATTGTTATGTAGTGATTAAAAATAGTTAATGAGATGTTAACTTCATGCAGCTTGGACTTGCACTTTACTAGTCAGTATAATACAGTGGCTTGCAAAAGTATTCGGCCCCCTTGAAGTTTTCCACATTTTGTCACATTACTGCCACAAACATGAATCAATTTTTTTGGAATTCCACGTGAAAGACCAATACAAAGTGGTGTACACGTGAGAAGTGGAACGAAAATCATACATGATTCCAAACATTTTTTACAAATAACTGCAAAGTGCGGTGTGCGTAATTGTTCAGCCCCCTGAGTCAATACTTTGTAGAACCACCTTTTGCTGCAATTACAGCTGCCAGACTTTTAGGGTATGTCTCTACCAGCTTTGCACATCTAGAGACTGAAATCCTTGCCCATTCTTCTTTGCAAAACAGCTCCAGCTCAGTCAGATTAGATGGACAGCGTTTGTGAACAGCAGTTTTCAGATCTTGCCACATCGATTGGATTTAGATCTGGACTTTGACTGGGCCATTCTAACACATAGATATGTTTTGTTGTAAACCATTCCATTGTTGCCCTGGCTTTGTTTAGGGTCGTTGGCCTGCTGGAAGGTGAACCTCCACCCCAGTCAAGTCTTTTGCAGACCCCAAGGGGTTTTCTTCCAAGATTGCCCTGTATTTGGCTCCATCCATCTTTCCATCAACTCTGACCAGCTTCCCTGTCCCTGCTGAAGAGATGCACTCCCCGAGCATAATGCTGCCACCACCATATTTGACAGCGGGAATGGCGTGTTCAGAGTGAAGTGCAGTGTTAGTTTTCCGCCACACATAGAGTTTTGCATTTTGGCCAAAAATGTTGATCTCATCTGACCAGAGCACCTTCTTCCACGTTTGCTGTGTCCCCCATATAGCTTGTGGCAAACTGCAAACGGGACTTCTTATGCTTTTCTGTTAAAAATTGTTTTTTTTCTTGCCACTCTTCCATAAAGGCCAACTTTGTACTGTGCACGACTAATAGTTGTCCTATGGACACAGTCTCCCACCTGAGTTGTAGATCTCTGCAGCTCGTCCAGTCACCATGGGCCTCCTGATTGCATTTCTGATCAGCGCTCTCCTTGTTCGGCCTGTGAGTTTAGGTGGACTGCCTTGTCTTGGTAGGTTTACAGTTGTGCCATACTCCTTCCATTTCTGAATGATCGCTTGAACAGTGCTCCGTGGGATGTTCAAGGCTTTGGAAATCTTTTTGTAGCTTAAGCCTGCATTAAATTTCTCAATAACTTTATCCCTGACCTGTCTGGTGTGTTCTTTGGACTTCATGGTGTTGTTGCTCCCAATATTCTCTTAGACAACCAACCTCTGAGGCCGTCACAGAGCAGCTGTATTTGTACTGACATTAAATTACACACAGGTGCACTCTATTTAGTCATTAGCACTCATCAGGCAATGTCTATGGGAAACTGACTGCACTCAGACCAAAGGGGGCTGAATAATTACGCACACCCCACTTTGCAGTTATTTATTTGTAAAAAATGTTTGGAATCACGTATCATTTTCGTTCCACTTCTCACGTGTACACCACTTTGTATTGGTCTTTCACGTGGAATTCCAATAAAATTGATTCAGGTTTGTAGCAGTAATATGACAAAATGTGGAAAACTACTTTTGCAAGCCACTGTTGTCTTTTGCTCGAATCTGCCCATCATCCCTAGATGTATGGCTACCTTAAAGAGAAACTCCGACCAAGAATTGAACTTTATCCCAATCAGTAGCTGATACCCACTTTTACATGAAAAATATAATGATTTTCACAAACAGACCATCAGGGGGCGCTGTATGACTGATTTTGTGCTGAAACCCCTCCCACAAGAGGCTCTGGTACCGTACGGTACTCTGGGCAAACTGCCACAATGTAACAATGACACACACAGGAAATGGCTGTTTATAGCTGTCTGTTAAAGCCAGAACAGCTACATAATCTGCCCACAGTAACAATGTCACCATGTAATACATGTCAGAATGTGAATCTGGGAGAGGAAAGATTTTACAATGAGCAAACTCTGACTAAATCATCTATACATAATTATTGTAAAAATTAAGCACCTTTTTATATTAAATTATTTTCACTGGAGTTCCTCTTTAAGCCTTCAGAGCAGGGATTCCGATTATTAACTATGCCGGTTTGTGTCAGGCCAGCATTAAATATTCCATTATGTTTCTTGTGGAAGGTGCATTGCTGTATTTCGGTTTTAATTTCCGTCCGGCACTGGCCAGGCTGGGCAGAGTGTCCTGATATTGTGTTTTGTTTCTGCATGATGGAGGCGGATTCCCCTGAGGTGGAGAATCATGCAGCTCCTCTCTCCTCAGCCCTGACAGACATACGCAAGTCTTTCAAGTGTGGGAAGGAAGATGTCATTTTCAATAAAGTTGCAATAAAAGGAAGCGGGAAAAGCTGGAGGCGGCCAGACTCGCTGAGGACTCTGGAGCGTCTGTGAGAACGCGGGCCGTGTATTCTGCCAGGGCTGCCGCCAGATTACATGACAAATAATGATTTTATCGTCTCCCACCTGCCGTGCAGCTAGACAGACAAATGTATTAGGAGATATTTCTGGCAGGTAAAGGAGGTCTCTTATGGTCCATACATATGCTAGATTAAAGTCGGCACACACAAACGAGCGTCGTCATGCCAACATTACCCTAGGGAAAAAAAACCCGTTGTCCGCATACAACAATGTTCTAAACTACAATATAGTTTAACGGAAACCTGAAATAAAAAAAACACAAGCATTTATACTTACCTGGGGCTTCCTCCATCCCTCTGTAGGCTGTGGCCTCCCTCGCTGTCCTGCTGGGCCACTCCATTCTCCCGGAGTCAGCTTCGGTAGTTGCTGACTACTGCGCATGCGTGTCCTTGGTCGCATTGTTATGGTTGGGAGCTTCTTGAACCTGTGCAGAATGCTCCCAGCTACAGGAGCATGATCGTGAATGGGAAGGGGGGCTGGGACAGTGCATGCAGGGCTGGGCCGAGGCAAGAAAGGCTCCAGCCTCAGGGCGCAGTGTAGGAGGGGCACACAATTCACTCAGCTATCATTCCCCTATTGTGTTTGAAGCAGATAAAAATAAGAAAAGGGAATACATGACAGTGACTGCAAGCCAGATAACTAGAGATTAGAGTGTTGGGAGCGCTGGGACGCCTCTCAGTCTAATAGCAATCAGTGTGTGACAGCTGGGGTGGGAGGGAAGGAGGGGCGCACTTTTTGGAGTCTCAGCCTTGGGTGCTGGAAGACCTTGTCCCGGCTCTGAGTGCATGCGCAGAGGAGCATGACTGGGCCAGTTGGGTATTGAATAGCCCAGAATGCAGGACAGCGAGGAAGCCCACAGCCGAAAAGGGGCTGGAGGAAACCCCAGGTAAGTATAAATTCACCTC